>NC_133320.1:2699446-2713684 GCF_012295235.1 Primulina huaijiensis
AAATATACTCAAGCTCTGTATAGTCTTGAATTACATGATATATGTTTAGTGGATGAATACATTATGTTATTCACTAAATATAGATGGAATTCGGGAGTCGAAGAAGACATAGCTATGCAGCTTTTCTTCGCAAAAATGCCAAGTCCCTGGAGAGAAATGCTCATAAGGGAATATGTACCTGGAAATCCAGATACATTGGCACGAAGAGCTTCTTTCCTTAAAGGAAAATTGGCGGAATGGTGCCATTTGGCAGCATTACAAAAGAATTACAAACGATTAAGGGGTATTAACAAACGTACTCTTTTGTGTTGTAAAGAAAATGATCTTCCAACAATTATTGGAAGTAAACCACAAAAGCATAAAAGGAAAAGTTTTAGGACTCATCCTTATGCTAGAAGTAGAAGGAGTTCTTGGAAACCAAGAACAGTATGGTCTAGACAGAAAGCCAGATCTTACAAATCTGGACAAAGGAGCGGACCATCAAGGACTAGGACATCCTCTCAGGCATCGAGTACATCTCGAAGCACAAGAAGAACACCTACAAAGAAAACTTCCCGAAGGGCTCATACACGAGCTAATGAAAGTTTTAAGGACTGTAATTGTTGGACATGTGGAGCAAGATGACATATCTCGACTAACTGTCCAGAAAATGAAAAAAGAGGTATTAAACGCTTTGATCCAACTCCGGATATAGAAGAAGCAGTTTATTACCAAGATCTTATTCATGTATACCAATTTGAGGACATTGCCTCAGATGAAAGTACATATGAAGAAGAAGAAGTCCTGAGTCAGGAAGAATCCGATGGAACTGAATCGGAATCTGACTGAAAACGAGGTGTTTCGACACGAAACACATGAGGATTTGTCTGGGTTCTTTAGCCAGACAACAATATCTAATAACATGGTTCAAAGAATCATGAAAGAAAATCCTAGTCTACAGAGATACCAAGGATTCTCTGCAGGACAGGTAGAAAAGTTCTTAGGAAATCTTGGCCTAAGAAACAGAAAGCATCATCTAATCTATAAAGTTTCTAGAAGGGAAATGGCAATCCCAATGGAACTTACGGGAAATAGAATGGAGATGCAATTAATTCCTTCTGAGGAAATAAAGGAGGAATTACAAAAACTCAAGATCGAAGTAGCAAGGACTATGTCCTGGATTCATATTGGAGCAATCCAAATTATGATAAAAGCTACTTTCAAAGAAGGTATTGATTCACCCATTGATATTGCTATATGCGATAAAAGAATGGGGAACCTTCAAGATTCAGTACTGGGAACTATCTCAGGAAATCTCTGTGCAGGAAAGATTGTAGGAGTTATCTATCCACGGATAGCTTACAACCTGGCAGATCGAGATTTTAGCCGAGCCTTGACATTACATCAAAATTTCAAGGAGAAAAGGCTAATGAAGGAAGGTAATAGACCATATTCTATTACCTATCAAATCTCATATGCTTTATCTAATACACATCATTCAGAGTTGTTTATTAGAAATGAGTTTATTGAGATACCAGAAATATTTGGAAAAGTTGCTCAGGCAATTTATCCAGAACGAGTTGAGTTTCCGGTAATACAGGAAACAGATATCCAAATACAAGACAAACCGATTCTACAAAGGAATCAAAGTCTTAGATTGGAATCAAGAAGACTATCTTTTCAAGGAGATAGGATTACAAGCTACAGATGGGGAAAAACCCCTGTTCAAGAAATCCAACATGAGCTAAAAAGTTTTTCAACAATAGGAAAGCTTAGATGCCCAGAAGGGTGGAAGGAAGTCGAAATAGTATTTGATATTACGAAACAAAGGAATCAATTTCCTTGTAATACCATCTACTATTTAGAACAACCTATGATAGGAACTTACCAAGGAATGATCCAAGTTGGAGAATTGGAAGTTCATATCACAGGAAGTCCAGGAAAAGAATCAGATCAACTGATTCTTGGACTAGAGTTTCTTGAGGAACATAAACCTTGGAAACGTCTAGAGTATGGAATGGAGTTTATGGCAGAAGATAAGATGTGGAAAATCCAATGACCACAAGTCCATTCTCCATATACATTCCAGTAGGAATGTTATATGAACAATATAAGGCAGAATATTTTGCTGCTTATATTGATTCAGGTGCTGGCATTTGTACAGCAAAACGAGGAGTTTTTCCAAATAATTTGGAAGAAGAATTACCAAAGATTGCTGGAAGAGATTTTTCCAGAAGAATCTTAATCTTATGTAAAGGGATTAAGATGACTGAAATAATGATTGGCGGTGCTGGGCAAACACCTTGGTACAAGGTGAAGACACCACCAATTTATTTTCATGATACAGGAGCTGACATTTTACTAGGAAACAATTTCCTACAAATGTTCAAATCCTATACTCAAGAAAATGAGACTAGAAGATTAGTGTTTACAACTCCTTGTAACCACAAAATTATAGTCCAGAGACTAAGAGAGGCATTTTACAGAAAATTGCCGATCCAGTTTCGCAGCAAGCGTGGTGATTCAGGACAACTTCTGAACCCAAAAATGAAAGATTCTAGAAGGTTTGGAGAAACAATGCTCCAGTTGAGAGCAGATAAAACGCTCCAACCAGAAGATATGGAATACCTGAAGATAACTCTACATCAGAATGAAGTAGAGTTTGAATCTAAGGTATCCTTAGAAGATGTCAAGAAAAGGATCAAAGAAAATTACAATGAAGATCCTTTGGCATGGTGGGACAGAAATCAACTCAAAGCTTGCCTTAAAATTAAGGAAGGCAAAGAGTATGAATTTGTCCGTTGCAAGCCTATCCCAATGAATATCATAAATCAAAGGGATATGCAGATTATAATCAAGGAACATTTGGACCTTGGTTTAATCAAAGCAGGAATGTCACCATATAGCAGTCCAGGTTTTCTGGTAAGAAATCATGGTGAGATAAAACGAGGAAAACCCAGATTAGTTATTAATTATCAATAAATTAATAAGATTCTGGAATTTGATGGGTATTTTATACCTAGTAGAAAACATCTAATAAGTTGCATACGCAACGCTAAGATATTATTTAAGTTCGACTGTAAGTCTGGATTTTACCAGATTAGGATGCAAGAAGACAGCAAGTAATTCACAGCTTTCTCTACACCACAAGGACATTATATTTGGGAGGTATTACCAATGGGATTGGCTAATTCACCTCAGATATTTCAAAGAAAAATGGATAATCTTTTTAAAGATTATTTTAAATTTATGTTTGTTTATATTGACGATGTTTTAATAGCATCTAAAGATATGAATGAACATGTTATGCATTTGGAGATTTTCTCCAATGTTTGTAAAAAAGAAGGACTAGTTTTATCTGAAAAGAAAGCAGTCATTGCGACAAGAAAGATTGAATTCCTCGGAATTGAAATCGATGAATCAGGAATTATTCTGCAAGAACACATAGTGGAAAAAGTGCAGAATTTTCCAGAAAGTCTCAAAGACAAGAAGCAACTTCAAAGTTTTCTAGGAGTTGTTAATTTTGCCGGGATGTTTATTAAAAACCTAGCAAAACACAGGAAAGTGTTTAGTCCATTATTGAAAAAAGATGCTAGATTTATATGGACGGATGAACACACAAAAGGACTATGCCAATTAAAGGAGATTTGTAAGAATCTTCCAAAAATGGCTATTCCTCAAAATGAGGATAATCTGGTATTGTATACCGATGCCAGTGATCATTGGTGGGCAGCAGTTCTTACTAAGCTCACACTAGATGGAGAACAACCATGCAGATATTGTAGCGGTTTATTCTCAGATGCAGAAGCCATAAGATGGCATATCAACGAGAAGGAATTTTATGCAGTAAAGAGAGCCTTTGAAAAATGGCCATTATTTTTACTTGCAAAGAAATTCACTTTGAAAGTTGATAACACACAGGTGAAAGCTTTCTTAAGGAATAGAATTGAATCTAAACCTGAGAAGGCCAGATTATTAAGATGGCGGGCATTATGTCAAAATTATATTTTTGATATTATGATAATTAAATCTCATGAAAATATTCTTGCAGATTTTTTAACAAGAGATGGACAGCATTGATATTGATGCTATTATCAAGATGCAGAGGCATTTGAGGGAACACCTTGAAATGCTTCAAACCGAGTTTAACAAGTTAGCACTGAACGCAGAAGTTGCGGGAAGGCTTCAACAAGTTGATAAGAGAATTGTCTCTGATCGAATCACAGGATGTTTACAGGCATATACTCAGTTATGGTCTGTAATGCAAAGGCCTATCCTCCAAGGCATTGAGAAACCATTGGTTTCCCAAATGGAGAGTTTTCGAGTACATGACTCTATACCTGTAGCGGGGGATTCAAATACCCCTTGCACAAGTGTTAAGTCGGAATCATCTCCAGATGAGTCGGCTAAAACAAAAATTGAGACTCCAGATCCTTATCTCGAGTCCTCAAGTCAACCCTTCACCTCGGGGATCGAAGAGGGAGAGATCAACCTTAGGCCTCGTATTGACAAAGGCAAAACTAAGGTTGGTACTAATGAAGCTACAATTTCTCCATTTCAGGTTTACCAACAGAATTAGGAGAAATGAAACACAAGAATTGGCATCAACCCAGCCATGGTTCGAGTTGATGTTGCAGGAAAATATCCTAGGGTATGGATGAAACAAAATTCATATCCAAAGGAGGTCAAAGCCTGGTATGAATTTGGGGCTCTTGCCTCAGTTTATACTACTTCGCCCACCTTCCCGGAAATATCAGCATTACCAAAATGGATTCAGGAAGCTGTTCATGAGACTTGGGCAAATAATGATCATTTGTCCAGAGGAGATGTTTTGGAGCTATACTTTTTCAGTGCAGCACCAGAACCAGCAGGAAAAGGCTCACACGAAGCCTTTCATTTTATCAAGCTAAGGAGGCCAGACATGAATTCTCAAAAATTTATAAAGGATCCTCCTACAAATGAAACCCCCTTAGTCTCTTCATTTAATGAAGATGATATGTCTACCAGGAGAGCATGGGGTATCTGGGTCTGTCTCACAGAGATGGACAAAGTCAAGTTTCCATTTAAGTTTTACCAAAATTCTTTAAATGGATCATTCCTGTTAAACACTATGACAGGAAAAACTACAAGCTTTGCAGAAGATCTATTCGAAAAGAAAAGAAATCTTCTATGGAACAGCAAGATGCCGGCAAGTAAAGAGACTCGCCGAAAGTTCTGTAATATGGCACACATAGGAAGATGGTCAGAAAACATCTGCCCTGAATGCCAGAATCAGAAAGAACCGGAATTCGGTAAAGGTTTCAAATCGAGATCTGATCGGAAACATTTTACCGAAGCAAGGACAAGTGGGGATGGACCACATTCACATTTTCCTCGAGGACACAAAAAGCCAAAGATTCCTCGACAAAATTAAAAGGGAGATGTGACTAAACCCACTAACAAAAAGAGGACCACCATGTGAGTGGAGAAAACAGGACCACCAATAATCGGTGGAAAATGACATAAGAACCACTAATAATAAGTGGTAAAAGACGAAAGAACATTGGATACTTTATTCAAAAAAGGAATCCAATAAAGAGAACAAGAAAACTGGTCCCGAAAATTTTATCTATAAAAAGGGATAAAAAGAACCAATTAAACACACCAGAAGTAAAACTTGAAGATGTATCGTGTATATCTGAAAGTTTTAAAAAGAAGAATCAAGTATAAGAGGAGTGAGGCTGCAGCTCTCAGAAAAATTATAAAGATGTATAAAGAAAAAGAAGAGAGATTTCAGCTGATATCCTCCAAGCACATCTCGACTGGTACCTGGGAGAGATAAAAGAAGACGAAAAGTTAATGTCTAGATTAATAACCTAGAAAATAACATTTCAAGAAAAGTAGGACCACTCAACCACTCAAGGGTCCATATGCAAGCTGTAAAGGCTTATCAAGATTTGAAGTCCGAATTTCAGATCCGAAGGAGCCTTCTATACATAAGGAAGAAAGAAGGAAGTGAAGATCATCGAACATTTTCCTCATTTCTTTCAATCATAAGTTGTAATATTTTCTCTTTCAAGTTTATGTGTTGTTCAAGTTCGGCTACTAGAAGTAGCTAAGCAAGTTCCTCCTCCTTTACAGGAGGTTTCAATGTAATAATAAATTTTTGCGTTTGAATAAAGAGATCTTTGCTCTCAGCCCCTCTCATGTATTATTTTCAAAATTTTATCTTTTATTGTACACCCTAAAGTAGGAAACGAATTAGGGTTGTGCTAAGTGCTGCTGAAGGAATCTGCGTCTGTAACCATCGGTTGAGATCGTGTGGTTGGATTGTGAGGAGCAGTCCGTAAAATACGGTGGATATAACCCGGTAGCATTCTGGTCAAAGAGGTAAAAGATTTAATTTATTTTACGGAAGCATGATGAGCCTTTAATTTAAAAAGAAAAATCAATGTAATTAAAATTAAGATTGAGGGGTATTTTAGGAAAAATTTGAAAACTAGATACCAAATCCAAAGTTAAAAAACTTTGAGTACTGATACACAAGTTGCCCAATCTAAATTTTGAGTCAAACTAATCGATCTTGTCTGTCCCACAAACCAAGAAACATTGTCAATGTTCCTTTTTTCTTCTTTAGTCTTTAATTTTGGCTTTAATTATGGAAAATTTGCATACATGGACAAATGTGTTTTTTGAGTTAGTTTTCAGTATTATCAATTTTCCATAAAAACATAAAATTGTATAATATTGGGGAAAAAAAATCTCCACCAAAAAATAGCTACTAAAGAGATCTCTCACTTTATTATTAGTACAAATATATGAATATGTTTGTATATAATTTTATTTCATTCTTGTTGGAATTTATCTAATTTTATTTCCCTAAAATATAGGACACACTCAGAGGAGATGATCAAGGCTGGACCACCCCATTCATTATTTTGATCCAACATTTGTTTTACTAATTAACATATAATACAATAATATAAACTGTAAAATTGTCATTGTACTCTCCCATTATTTATTTTAATAGTAGTACATGTACGGATGTCTATAAATCTTGACCTCTCATATTATCAATTTCTGCTTATATTATTAAACATGTTTGTACAAAAATCGCATAAAATAGTCAATGAAATTATTTCATTCTCGATGTTTTTTACATATATTTTCACCAAAATTTTAATCTATAAATACTATTATATCAAATTTCAGTCTCATGCACCATATTATAAAAAATATCCTTTGGAACAAGAATTTGAAACATATTTCTTTCATCTCCCGTTAACAATTTCTTTAAATACTTTATCATAGACATGAATAATGAAACCAAATATTACATTGTAGTCAATTGAATTTTGTACTAATTAAACAATATTCCAAACATATTTTTGAAATTAAAATATATTTGAAGAAATTTAGTAATTCCATAATAGTCACAGACAGTGAAGTCAATGTCAAGTAGAGAGATATATTTACTGAGATAGAGTAGGTGCAGTGGGGTAACTGCTGTCAATGAGAGGGTGTGTTTTTGGATTCACAACTGGAGTTAATGTCTTAATGAGCATTTCTTGCTGAGGGTTTGCCTTTGATTGGTTTGCAGATTAGCCACAGAGAGTGAGTGAGAGGCGGGGATGCTACACAACAGGAGGAGAGCTATCGCATTGATCATTATTCAAAGATTAGATTTTGGGAGCCTTTTTTTTTCTTTTCTTTTTTGCAGCATTTGTTCATGTAGCGGGGTGTCTTTCTCTTTAGTCTGCTACTTCTTGGGGATCTGGGATTATGATTCTCTTCACATTCTCCTTACTGGGTTTTTTTGTTTTTGGGAGAATTTGATGTCAAGGTTGAATTTTTGGGATATTGGATCCTGAATCTGTTGTGGGTTCATTTTTTTCATAAAATTTCTTTGCCATTGCCGAACTGTTACTAAAACTTTAAAGTCAGACTTTGAATCCCGAAATCTTCTGGCGGAATCTGCGGAGTTTACCCATTTTATTCTTTTGTTACTTGGGCAATGTTCTACTTGTCGTCCTCAACGGAACTATATCTTCCCCTTTTCTTTTGTTACTTGGGCAATGTTCAAATCTAGGGCTTTCTTGATCTGGCCCAGAATTTACTTTTCCCCTTTTCTTTGAGTTAGGATTAGAACTAGAATTTTCATCCTAATCTCTGGTCTTTGTGTTTGAATGTTGGCCTAGAAGGGATTTCTCCTATCTTTCCCTCCTTAAGATAGAAGATTTTGATTGTTTAAAGCAAAGTTTTCTTCTGGAGGAAGCTTTTCTTTGGCTGGCTTTGATTCCTTTTGCCTTTTGGGATTTAGCGTTGGTTCAAAACTGAGCCACCTTTACAGTGGTTTGCTGATAGATGGGCTGAAACCTTGATACAAAAACACTTCTCTTCCCTTTTGTTGCTCTGAGATTGCTAGTTTTCTCTCATTTGTCACCTGTCGAAGGAACAAATAAAAAGCTTCAATGCATCTCACACTATGGAAGCCAATATCACACTGTGCTGCTCTCATGTTGGACAAGAAGAACAGAAGAAGAGACGATTCTGACGCTTCGAGCCATGAAATCAAGGCGAATCCATCGGTTCTCAGGAAATTGCAGGAGCACAAGCTGAGGGAGGCTCTTGAAGAAGCATCTGAAGATGGCTCTCTTGTGAAGTCTCAAGATATGGAGGCTGAATCGTTGGCGGCTAACCCCGCTGATAACTTGGGAAGATCACGATCCTTGGCTAGGTTAAACGCCCAGAAAGAATTTCTCCGAGCCACTGCCCTTGCTGCGGAGCGCACATTCGAGGCAGGGGACTCGATCCCACAGCTTAACGAGGCATTCTCCAAATTCCTCACGATGTACCCCAAGTATCAGTCGTCAGAGAGGATTGATCAGCTGAGGTTGGACGATTATTCACATCTCTCTGGTGCCGGTTCGAAGGTATGCCTAGATTACTGTGGATTTGGATTGCTTTCATTCTTGCAAACTGTCCATTGTTGGGAATCATCTGCGTTTAGCTTATCTGAGATTACGGCCAATTTGAGCAATCATGCTTTGTATGGGGGAGCTGAGAGAGGCACCATAGAACATGATATAAAGATCAAAATAATGGATTATTTGAACATACCTGAGAATGAATATGGTCTAGTTTTTACTGTGAGCCGAGGATTGGCCTTTAAATTGCTTGCTGAATCGTACCCTTTTCACACAAACAAGAGGTTGCTGACCATGTTCGATCACGAGAGCCAATCATTAGATTGGATGGCTCAAAGTGCTAGAGAGAAAGGTGCCAAGGTTCAGAGCGCGTGGTTTAAATGGCCCACGCTTAAACTCTGCTCAACTGATCTAAGGAAGCAGATTACTAACAAAAAGAGGAGAAAGAAAGATTCAGCCACTGGTCTTTTCGTTTTCCCAGTTCAATCTCGAGTCACTGGTGCGAAGTACTCATATCAGTGGATGGCTTTGGCACAACAGAACAATTGGCATGTCTTGCTTGATGCAGGGGCATTAGGCCCGAAGGATATGGATTCTCTTGGGTTGTCTTTGTTCCGGCCAGATTTCATTATCACATCGTTCTACAGGGTGTTTGGGTATGACCCAACTGGATTTGGGTGCCTTTTAATTAAGAAATCTGTGATGTCAAGCCTTCAAAATCAGTCTGGTCGCACAGGTTCTGGTATTGTGAAAATTAACCCCGTCTTTCCTATATACTTGAGTGATTCAATGCATAATTTCCCTGGATTTGGTGAAGATGAAGAATCGAGTGGGAATGGCGAAGTGGGCTCTCAAACTTGTCCTGGAATGCAATTGCCTGCTTTTTCTGGGGCTTATACTTCCGCTCAGGTGAGGGACATTTTTGAGAGGGAGATGGAGCATGATTACAGCTCTGACAAGGATGAGGCGAGCACCATTTTTGAAGAAAGTGAAAGTTTCTCTGTTGGGGAGGTTATGAAAAGCCCTGTTTTTAGCGAAGACGAATCATCTGATAACTCATTGTGGATAGATTTGGGTCAAAGTCCTCTAGTTTCTGATTATGCGGGTCATTCGAACAAACAGAAAAGCTCGTCTCAGCTACCACCAGCTTGGTTTTCTACCAGGAAGAATAATAACCTGGCGTCTCCAAAAACCTCAAAACTATCAAACAGCCCTATGTATGACAAAAAACTGAACTTGGTGCATGATGATGATGATTGTGTGTTGTCTTTCAATGCTGCCATTCGTTCAGTGTCTCAAGAGTTAGACCACGTCAAGGAGATACCTGAAGAACAGTTTATAGAGATGCCCCCTGCTTCAAGAGAATATAGGTCTCCAGATAATCAACGCCTTCAAGCAATAGAACAAGAAACCAACATGGGCTCGAGTTTCAAAAATGTGTCAGCTATCTCCAAAAATCAGGGCACTCGAAATGGCCGATCTTCTGAGATATGCGTTGAAGCAAAGGATAGTGCGATAAGAAGAGAGACGGAAGGCGAATTTAGATTGCTAGAAAGGAGAGAAAGAAGTAGAATTGTTGGTGGAAGATTTTTGGGTATAGAAGAGACTGAGCAACCCGGAAGCAAAGGGAGAAGGGTATCCTTTGGCACAGAAGACAACCACCGGGCTCGTCTTGGCCAGACTCTTGAGCCTGGTGAATCATATGCAACGAGTCTGGATGATGATGACTATATCAGCGATGGGGAATATGATGGGCAAGAATCAGAAAGAAGCCAGCCAGAGATAACTTGCAGGTATCTTGATCACATAAACATGTTGGGGCTAAACAAAACCACTTCTAGGCTACGTTTCTTGATAAATTGGCTTGCAACATCGTTACTGCAGCTAAGACTGCCTAATATGAATGGAGAGGATGGTGCACCACTTGTTCATATCTACGGCCCAAAAATCAAATATGAAAGAGGGGCTGCTGTTGCTTTTAACGTTAGAGACAGAAACAGGGGTCTGATCAATCCCGAAGTTGTTCAAAAACTGGCCGAGTCACACGGTATTTCATTAGGTGTTGGAATACTCAGTCACATACGGATTCTAGACACTCCCAAACATCGAGGGTCTCTGAGCCTGAATGATATGACCCTCTGCAAGCCAATGGAAAATGGGAGGCATGACGGTAAGAGCGGATTCATCAGAGTCGAGGTTGTCACAGCTTCACTTGGTTTCTTGACCAATTTTGATGATGTCTATAAGTTGTGGGCTTTTGTCGTAAAATTTCTTAATCCAGCTTTTGTTAAAGAGGGTGTCGTCCTTCCAACCGTTGCAGAAGAGGGAGAAATTTAAACTGGAGTCGACACTAACATGTTTGTCCCTTTCGCCTTCGCTGCCACGAGCAGAAAACAGAGAAATGCTTTGCTTTTTTTATCATGAGCACACGCGGGTGGATTTGTTGGTTCTTGTTTTTTATTTGCTTGGATTTGGAAATTTGTGTGGTTTCGTATAATAGTGAGCCTTCAGAAAGAGTTGTTAGCGTAGGCGAATTGTGTTTCTGTAAAAATCATCTTGTTTTGCTTGGTTCTACTATACTTTTATGCATCATTTGCTGCTTATTTGCAAGCCACAAAAAAATTTTATTCACATCTTTCGAAATATTTATCCAATTCAAATCCTAATTATTGTATTCGATAGAAGGCGGGATATACTGAATAAAAATGGTCACTTTTAATTGATATTTTAAAAAGACCACATTCTTATAATAATTGTTGTTGGGGTACACTAATAAATTTTGTTTGCCACGTAAAATGTGACGGGATATGATTATTTAAATGCTATCTGTAGAATTTTAAGGTTTTGTATTCTATCATGATGACTGGTTTTTTTTTTTTCCCTCTGTTTTTCATTTTATTTGTTCACTTGCATAATTTGTTTTACCTTTAATATTTCGTGCAAGCTTGCAATTGATGACACAAACATAATTCATTGCTGAGTTGTATTAATAAATTTAGTGTATTGAAGTTTTGACTTTGTTGTTATTATTATCATAATTATTAACTACAATTTACCAAGTATAATTAGAATTACTGCATAGTTTCAACATGTAAATTGAAATATTGGAACTATAACATTTTATCCGAGTCCGAAAAAATCAGGTTCCTACATCCAATCTAAAACTCCGTTAAGAATTTCATAGGAATGCAAGCTTTCGAGTCGAAAAAACAAAATATGATACTTGGTGAAACAAAATTACAATAGTTTTCCATTCTCTCTTGAATTTCACTGAAAATAAGTACCAAATCCCATATTACAAGAATCAAACATATGTACTGGTTCTTGATTATACAAACTGTGATCAACATTAAACTTTTCAACATGGAGTGCTGATTCAGATAAAACAAATGTACACTGGCAAGAAAAAGGCTAATCTTGCTTGATTCAATGAGAGGAACTCGTCTCCATGCTATAAATCGAGTACTCGCTCAGGCCCAAGTTGTATCTCTCTTCATCCCAGTTAAGGATCTCCTTTGCATATTTAAGTGCACAATCTACACTGGTAGGCTCTACGCCTTTCACTTGTGATACATACAATTTTCGACCAGTGAGAGATGAGAAGAGCCTTTTGAACTTTACGGCAATATAATGAAAAGCCAATTGCCCCACTGTTGGGTGATTTGGATTGTTGCTGCTGGAGCGATTACGGCTCATTACAGGTTGAAAATCATCGAACCAATCACATTTACTCAAAGGGACTTGTTCTATCTTTTCCTCGAACAGGTCGAACTTGTTTAAAAGGAGAAGGAAATCTATCTGATCAAAGGTTGGATGAGTAACCATGCTCTCAAAAAACTTCTTGCTTGACATCATTTTGTTTGCCGACTTTCCTTCACCGTCCATTTCAAACAGATCATAGTCATTTAGAGACACGCAGAAAATTACAATTCGGACGTCTTCAAACATTTGAAGCCATTTGCAGTTTTCTCCGTATCCTTTTGCCTGTAGTCTGATCAGCTGAAATCTGAATGCCAATTAGGAAAGGAAAACAAATGTTAGAAAAATGCAAAAGGCCACACAGCTTCAAGTTTACGCTTTACAGTGATCAAGAAACAATGAATCGCGGAATTTGGATGTATAATAATGATAACTGCATATTTTTCCAATGTGTTCATCGACCAAAATATGCACCGGATAAACAAGTTTTATTAGACTACCTGAACAGGGAATCAGATAGGTCTCCTGTTTCTGAATCATCGTTTGACGACTCGGGAAACGAGAAGTCTACACACGAAAGCCCATTGGATGAAGTAACACGTTCGGCATAAAGTATGTCGACATCAGAAGGTTTATAATCCGGTTTCAATATTTCAAAAGCCTGAAGAAACAGAGCAACATAAATAACACAGCACATAAACAGTCAAATTCAACAAAGAAGTCAGCCACCAACAATCAAAACTTATCCATTGACCCATGTCAAAAAATGTACATGTTGTCAAACAGGCAACACATTCCTTCTGCTATACAGTGAACTTGTTCAAATGGCATCTATAATTCACACAAAAGCATGATATCCTACAAAAGATTTTGTCTCGTTCATGTTAAAACATTTGGTAAAGCTCATCATCTTACCTGCTCTAAAAAATAACTCGCAATACTGGGGAGAGTTTCTAATTCACTTCTCCGCTTGTAAGTTAATTGGAAAGCAGCATTATTCCAGAGTTCCTCAACCAATGGTGCATATTCTCGACTAGCAGCAGGAAATATTGCTTCCAATGTACCAGATGCCATGGTTTTAAGGAGCCAATCGGAAAATGCCTTCAACCGTGGGCAAATGGCATATGGAATCTTTTCATATTTGTCATCAACACGCCCTGCAATATAATCAAACGTGAAATAAGTAGCGGATCACAGCCTTCAAAAGCTTCCGCTCGAAATAGAAAACAAAGAAAAAGATCTAAAAACATTTATGGCATAAAATACGTAAAGATAAACTGATAAAAGACTTCCGGACGTGAAAAAGTGAAGAAACGAATAAAAAAACAACAGACAAGAATCAGTTTAATCAGTAAGATATTTAAATAAACTTTTACCAGAAATAGTTGAACCATCAGAAGATTGATTTTTCCTCAATTCATGTAAACTCTCTTCTTCAAAGCGCTCACGGGCATCAAGGAGTATGCCAATATAACTAAAAACATTGCTCTGAATCACAGATTTAATCTGATCTTGCTCATCCTCCGAAAATGGCACGTCTTTGTAAAGAATTTTAGCCTAATACAACAATTTTTTTAGAAAGTAACAACAGCAATTTTTAACAATACTAACAAGGGCTAGTATCATACAAACAGTATGACACAAAGCGGTTATA
>NC_133320.1:2714321-2766909 GCF_012295235.1 Primulina huaijiensis
TATATATCTGCAAACTCGCGAGCTACTCGAGCAAACTCATAAAATACTTGAGTTCGAGCTACTCGAGCAAACTCATAAAATACTTGAGTTCGAGCTACTCGAACTCGAGCTTTGACCGAGCTCCACTTCAACTCGTTTTCACCCTAACTGAGAGAGATCAAAAGTGGACAAGGTTTGAGACATCGTTTACCAATTAGTAATATGATCGGGAAAAAATGTTGCAAAGTACAATAACTACAACAATGATGATATTACTCCACAAGAACAGCACGTGAGGTAGATTCAACAAAATGAAGCACACCCTCTCAATAATTTACACAATCTAAAGTCAATTCATGAGAATTTAAACCCAAAATGAAGCACGCACTCTCAATAATTTAGACAATCTAAAGTCAATTCATGAGAATTTAAAACCCGAAAATATTTGGGAAAAATGTTAAGAATAACCTGTTTAAGTATGGTACTTGTCCCAGATCCATTATATCCAATCAAAAGAAGTTTCTTAACTGCTTCATGCCCACGATGGTCTGGGAATGCTCGACTACTCACAGTCGTTACTTGCTCTCCACTAGGATGGGATGCTTTTGCAGGAACTGGGAGAGAAAGTACAGCACAAAGCAGCTTTGTTCCAGCCTGAACAGTAGCAACAACAAGGAAAAGTAATAAAAAATGACGCCAGATTTTAGAGGCAGGTGGCATAAAAGTTCCTTCTATTTTGGTTATCACATAAGGGATCAAGAAGGAAAAACAAAAGATTTGATAGAAATCGAACCTTGCGCCAGATATAACCTTTGGTGTTTTTTTGTCCCTCCTCTTGGTATGAACCATCTTCATTCACCCAAAAATGTGGATTTCCAGCACATTGAACTCCTGCTAACTACATTATTCCAAACCATGAAAAAAATCAATAAATTATGTCGAGCAAATAGAAATCATATATTTGGTGGATGAACCCAAAAGACAACCTTCAACATCCGCAGCTCCACATTAGTAATCTCCCGACCGTTAATATAGACTTGTGTATCCCCATTGCTAGCATCTGCCTTAATTGAACCCCCAACATTCAGATGAGGGCTAATTATTTGTGAAGGCTTCTTCCCTTCCTGACAAGGTCAGAAGTTCATCAACTTAATGGTGGCTACTAAAAATAAAAAGCAAAAAAAATCTAAAATATAGAATTTAATTGCATTCACCTTTCCCCACAGACCCGATTCTTTGTCGTACCAATATTTTCCTGGTTTCAGCTTCTTAGGTGGATTGGGGCAGCTTTGTAATCCGATCAGCTCCTCGTGATAAAGGGGACGGCCGTTCACAGAAATATACTCTGGGGGTAATTGATTCACATCACACAATTTTTCGGCCTTCATGATTTGCCGAACCTCCAGATCATTAAGCAATCTCTTGAGCATTCTTGAGCACTTTCCCAAATTGCCTCTTTTTGATTCGTAAATGGGGAATCCAATGCAACCCACACACTTTCTACCCTCCGGCATGGAGCCCATTGCCCTAAGAACACAATTACTGCAATACTTTGCATCACAAACGATACATACTTCCTTTTCCGTAAATCTATTTCCTTTTAAGCACCGGTAACACGCTCCTTTCTTCACCTTAATAGCAGGTTCTTTCTTTTCTCTAACCACCTCAGGTCCAGAGTTGCTGAACTCATTAGCATTTCCATCGTCTGGCTCGATCTCACAAAATGTCACTAAATGGTCTTGTCTCAGATCAGAGCAAGATTCATTATTCCCATCTCCAAATTTACGAGAAGACACTCTAGAAGACGGATAATTCACACTCAAGACCGAGTCATTTGATGCCCAATCCAGACGATTATACCCATTCAAATCTAAGCTCTCGTTAAAACCATTAGGCACCCTAACATCATGAAAACTCCCAGAAAACTCAGTTGATTTCTCAAACTTATCTGAAGCACCTAATGCGCCTGAACTTCCAACTACACCCATCAACTCGGAGGAATTATCTCGACTAGCAGATGAATACCCCTGCTCATTCAATTCATTGGCTCCAAAATCAGTATTACGACACTCCAAATCACTAAAATCCCCGGACAAAGCACAATCACCACTATCCCGACAATTGACAAGTTCAGCATCTTCAAATACATTATTAACAGAGATCGGCGACACAGTAGCATCAGACTCTAACCCTAATTCTTTACTGTAAGAGCCCTCACTAACCTGATTGTTCCGCGGCTCAAACGCAATAACTGAAGTCGGGGAAACGGTCAATAACTCAGTGGAGGAGCTCAATCTAAAATCCTTGGATAGTTTCTTGCCAAAATCAGCTGCTGATATAGGTTGAACAATGGGCAACAACAACTTATCTGAGTATGGAAGCGGCGAAACGACGGCAGCCACCGGGATCCTGTCCACATTTATGGGTACCGCCCGCGGCAGCTCACGGGTTATCGGCGGGCCGTCGTATTCCAGTGCAAATGAATACTCCACCCCTTCTCTCACCTCCACAGGCATGTCTTCCTTTCCAATCGACAAAACCCAAATCGAATCTTGACAACTCAAAACCCACCTCGCATATACACAAATACAACGAAAATCACAATCCTATGGTCCCGAGAAAGCAATTTTGCAACCAAAACGCAGAAGAAAGAATATCAAGAGAAGAGTTGGGAAGAAAAAACAATAGGGGGTACATGGGGTGGAAGAAAAAAAGTATTGGGAAAAGGGAGAAAGTGGGCACTGTTTAGGAGTTTGGCATCTTGTGTTGTCTCCTTTATCTATGGGTTTATTGTATTCATTCGCAAGTTTTTCAAATTTTTGGCAAAAGAGAACCCCAAAACCTGTGTGCCATCGATGACGTTAGGGTTGGGGAGGTGACATCGGCTAGTTGCCATGTGAGGGGTCAATTGACTACTTCACTTAAGCAGGATAATACTTTTTTATATTTGATTGATGTTAGGATCGTAGGCCAATTTCGTCTCGCCGACAATTTCGTCTCGCCGACAATTTCGTCTGGCTAACGCCTAAGCAGGATAATACGAAATACATGATATGAGCTTTAACTCGAACTATTTTCCTTTATTTTTTTTGTTAAGATTGTATTAAATAAAATTATATCACTAAATATAATAGAAATATAATCATATGATAGGTCCAACATGTTATAATTCAGATCCGAGATCGAATATCGATCTAAATTTTAACCGGTTGAAATAGATACGAGTCATTCCAAATTTTTACAAGTGAAGACATGAGACATAGTGAACCCAACTCATATCAACACATTTTCATACCTAGCATGAACATATACAATATTGTAAAAAAATAAAAATAAATAACTAAAACCCCTTGCTAACTCGTGCAATCAACGACAAATTCTTTAGCAAGCTAGCTTTGTAAGCAAGCCCGATTCTCCGGGCTTTCTCCCTTCTCGACCAGACGAAGGAGATATGAATTACATTCAGGCGGGTAAGGGTTTGATCGTGTTTTTTCTCGGATCGTAGGCGAAAATTGGGGAGTTCGTCATTTAGTGACTTGTTGTTTATAGAAAAGAAAACGTAATCCCAACTAGTGGCAGATCTGGATATAATCTCGCTCATAGAAGAAGAGTACGTGTGCTACGACTTAAGCAATTGGTTGGATCAGCGCTTTAAATTATCTTACAAAATGTTTCATTTAAACAGAGACTACTAAAACCTCTTCCATGCTTGTATATAATCGAGGCGTCACGATGACGTACTCCAGCATAGTTTTTTATATGTTATAATAATCGAACAAATATTTAAAGCTTTATTTATTGTCTTTCAATATTGGTCCGTACAGACTTGGAAATTTAGTCTATATATTTGACCAATAATAAAAGAAAGCTGAAGTAGAAAAGTATTATCGATCAACCAAGTGGCACTTGAAATTGATGGAAATAGTCTAATAAAAAAAGTTAGAGCAAATGAAGACTTTAGAGACGAAAAGACCAAAGTGAACTATATAATTTATTAATCAAACATTCATTGAAGTCTTTGGTCCATTATCTCTCGAGAGGTCTCCACGGAAGAATATCATTTACTTTGAAATAAATTGGGTGAAATCTAATGCGTGATAACTACTAACGACTATTCGATGTCGTAAAATTGATATGTAAGGCTATTATGCAGTCTTTATGGTTGTTTATTATGCAAACGAATGAAAAATACAGAAAGAATACCTAGATTTTAATGTAGTTTGGTCAACATTCCTGCATCTACGATATCACACCCAGATATCAAGCAAATGTACCGAGAAAAATGTTATGATCATATAAAGACTTAACTAAACTTAAAAACATTTCATCTTTTCTAATGAAGTTTTTATGACGAACATACTTCCTTTGACGATTGTTGTGTGTTTTCCGCTCGCAAACACACGGTATCAAGTTATATTACATGATGAATAGAGTATCATTCTCACGAAGAGTGCGTATTCAACAAGATATCAAGTATCATAATTAAAATAATCTAGACTTTATTTAGAAATTAAATAGTGATTTTTTATTAATTAACTAAAGCAAATAAAAGTCATGCAACGTAATCGATAACAATTCGATGAAATGAAAGATTTATAGATTCGATTTCACTTTGTTTTTCACTGTGTATAGTTACTATTGATGTTATATTCATGAGTTCAACTCGTTTAATACCCAAAAATACTTAATTATTCATATTTTCTTTTCTCGGATAACAAATAGAATTTACTATCTAATATTGATTTCAATATTATTCCAATATTATCTTTCAAATATGATCCATGTTTTACTTTGATGATTTTTATCTTCTTCGCAACCTAATCTGATACAACACTAATTAGGATCGTTTTGTTATATAAATAGATATGTTGGACCGTAAAAAAATCTATATATGCCAACTCAAAAAATTAATATTAGAAATTTTCTCATATGGACACGAATACAAGATTAAAAAAAAAAATTTACCCTCAAATTAAACACATTTCATATTTATTTATAATATTTTCGTATAAAAATTCCCATGATTGAAATGCACCAATTATCAACTATAATGTGAATTAAACATCAAGTCATTGGCCTCAAAATATAGCTATATAAGCATCAAATCATATATACAAACAAGTTGCAACATTAATTTGTAAATTCAGCCTTTTTATGTATGCACCCATCACTTATAAAAAAAACCATCTATATTATTATTATTCCCAGAAAACATACAACAAACAAACAAAAGAGCATAGGCCCTTCTGAGTTCTTGGGGCTGTAGCCAACAAGAAAAAGAAGAATCTCGATGCACAACGTTATCTTCACTACAGGGTTTTGTTTGACAATCTTTTTATATCGGAAAGATGAGTCGCTTCGATTTATATTTATAGTAAAAAATAATATCATTAACATAAAAAATAATATTTTTTAACGGACCGAGTCGAAGATTCGTCTAACAAAATTGACTATGCATGAGACAATTTCTTAAAAATACTTGTGTAAATAAATAATAGCCATATAAACTAAGTTTTCAGATGTTTACGGTTTTAATGACACTATATATATATATAAACAAAATGTGTGAGTGGATAACAACGTTTTTAGCAGCAAATCATCCATTAGTAGCCTCGAAAACTATTTAGTTAAGAACCATGTGTATGATAGTAGATTGCAACAAGTGTGGGAAGTATTCATGGATAGGATGTGGAAAACATTTGGCCTCGTTGTATGCTAACATTGAGAAAGGGAAGCATTGCCTGTGCAAATCTTGGCCGAAAGTCGTTATTCCCCCCGATACTCAAAATCAGAATCAGCCTTCCGGTGCATCGGCACTGGACAACGCCACCAGTACGTGTCGATTTTCTTGAAAATTCATGTCTTTACATATTTAAATAATAAGTTATTTGTAAGTTCTGATCAGTAAAAAAACAAGTCTTAATATAACAACTTAACTTCTTTTACTCTTTCAGTCATTTCTCACCGAATGTACTCGTATAAAACGAGATATGTCAGCAGTGTTCGATGTCATTTAAGTTATAATCGATGATATGTGATCAATATCCTATATTGATATAGCCCGTGGACAAATCTTACAAAGGAGACTGAATTATTCTAATAAAACTTAATTTTGGCTAGTTTATAGATAGACATTTAATTTAAACCAAAACTTGTATAACCAACTTTGTCATTTTCCCAAACTTTAAGCAAGTTCCTTAAGTCGACTACCGGGGTCGAAGAAATGAGAGATTAATAATGGTTAAAGAAATAACTATTTTCCCCCTTTTGTTTTGTTTTGCAGGTACTGCAACAACTTCTTGATGACGTTACGAAAGATAAAAATAATAATAAATAGCATGAATATTGTTTCTTGATTCCAACGAATTCGTATTGCTGGAATTTGCTTTGTTTTGTTTATCGAAATGTTTCAATACCTAAGTTTTAATTTTTGATTTAGTTAGGTGGAATCTATATATTTTTATGAACCTTATCTATCGAAATCAATTTTAGATTATTAGGTACTATCATTATATCTACCCACAAAAAATTACACAAGCCGGATAAATTAAATGCACATTAATTTCCACATTTAAATATCCATACATGCATCAACATTTAATGTGCTGGAATTATTTATTTGAATTTTAAGAACGACTATATATGATAACCCCTACTCCTCATATATATATATATATATACACTGTTTTGATATGCTGCACACCTACCGTGCACACCTATGTGAGCACCGATATATAGTAGGTCTCTTGTGAGACGGTCTCACGAATCTTTATCTGTGAGATGAGTCAATCCTACCGATATTCACAATAAAAAGTAATAGTCTTAGCATAAAAAATAATATTTTTAATGGATGACCCAAATAAGAGATTAATTTGTCTCACAAAATACGACTCGTGAGACCGTTTCACACAGATTTTTGAATATATATTTCTTGTTATCACTTATATCATTAACATATATATCAATTTTCATAAAAATATGAGGAATCACATAATCTAATGATATTAAAATATTTGGAGATATACTCTTAGTATAATGTAAACTAAGCAAATTAATGGGGTAAATTGTTATCTAACACTAATCAACCATTATTTTTTCAAAATGACATCACTGGAGGAAATTATTATTTTTTTTAAAAAATAGTGAATTAGGTCTATTGTCCTAAATACCCGCAATTATTTGTACGCACCAGAAAGATTTCGATTCTATAAGAACTAATATTGTATATAGATAATTTATGATCCAATGATTGTCCGAGGTTTTAGTGTATTTAATACAGAATATTATAAAATATACATACATATACACAATGTGAGAACGCTATATATAATATAACTGAGAAAAAACATATTCTCGAGTGCATTAAATACAAATATCCACGTCTCACTTTGGTATTATTAGTAATTTGATTATGTCATGAATATTTAACATTTCCTGAGAGGAATCTAATAGATGTTCACTTGGAGGAGTAGTGAGGAATCACGAGGGACAACCAATAGTAGTATTTGGACGAAGATTGACATGCCTCAGTTGGTTACATGCGCCGAGCTTCTCGTTATTTTCAGGAGTTTAAAACAGGCTCAACTGCATAACTTAGAGATTCATCATGTTGTCTCAAATTCTCTCCTTGCCGTGGAAGTAGTCACAAGATCGGAAGAAAACCTCGGCTATTCAGGATCCATTGTTACAGACATCAAACTTCTATTGAATTCTTGGAATAGCACTTCACTTTTTCATGTTCGTCGATCGGCAAATGTGGTTGTCCATTCGATAGCAGCTTTTGTTATTTTTTCCAATTCTCAATTTGTTTGGGAGTTAGGCGATTTTCCTTAATGGTTGATCATCTTGTAACTAAGAACATAGTGGTGACTAAAGATACATTCTAAGATACATACCATTATATATATATAAATTAATAATATTTTAAATTTTGAAATTTAGCTCACAATTAACCCTACGACTTGATATTTTATGTAAATAATTAATTCATTCGGCAAACTATGAATTTTCTCATTTTCAATAAAAGTAATTAAATATATTTACCAAAATAACTACATTCCTCCCATTTTCTTTAAAAAATTATGAACATATGTATCTACCAAAATAATTTTAAAAAACTTCAAACAATTTAAGAGATAAAAATAAAACTGAATAATTACAATCCACAAATATATAACATCCTAAAACAATCAAGGCTGCCCTCTTGTCTCTTAGTAGAACCGCACCTGATTAGTTGATTACATAATTTTGTTTAATTTGACACACGACTCAAATTCTATAAATAATTATAGTTATAAATCATTATATTATACATATATAATGAGTTATCATCTTTGTATCACATATCTTGAATCATCCCATTCGAACCAAACATTTCCTTAAGAATCATGTTTAAAGATACTTAGGTTTATTATAGAAAATTTACGAGAAAGTTGTACATGTTCCCTAAGTCCGACAAAATAAACTATTTGCCTTAAATAGGTCGAATTGGTATTTGCCAATTGCCATATGGATGCCATTGCCTGTCGGGCCTATAAAATTGAAATATTTGTCCATTAATTCTTAAATTATTACTATTCAACACGAGATCTTACCATTAAAAGAAAAGAAAAGAAAAGAAAAGAAAAGAGAAACTAAACAGGACATTAATTATTATGCATTAAATATGATGGTTCCCACGTTAGTGAAATTCAAATTTTAAAAAAAAATTCCCAATCAAGACATTACTTATTTATTATTTTAAGTATATAAATCAATAGTATACTGATAGCTATTAAGGACGAAGTGAACACTATTTTGCAAAGAGATAAAGAATCCTTTAATTATAGAAAATAAATAAAATAAAATGATAAAGGCTAAATAATTAATTTTATGTTTTTCTTCCTTCCAGAACGGATTCCCTCGTGATTAATTTTCCAATGAATAACTTCAGAAAATATTTCTGAATTCGTATCCTACTTCCTTTACAAGATTGATTCATGAAAAAAGATTTATTATCCAGTTTGAATCAATATGAAAAATTAATATCACAAAATGGATGATTAGTATCTAAAACTTGAGACCATTAAAGTATGATTATGGGATTTTAAATTAATTGTGGTCCATGCAGTCGTAACAACTCTTGACAACAGAGAACAAAGGGATAATTTTTTAAAAAAATAAGCTTCTTTGTCTTTTTATTCTGAATTTCTTTAAATGTGGCATTACCACAATGTTAAATGTTGTTTTGATTTTATTGTCTTTTAGATAATCGGTTTTAATACACTTGTCATCCCACATTAACAGAAGCTTTTTCTTTTAAAATCAGGGCATGAAATTTTCCGTCTGCTCATATATTATTCACCATTACAGAAACATGTCTTTTTGAAACGAGGTTGATGTATTAATTTTATAATGAAAAATGATATTTTTGACATAAACATAATTTTTTTTCATACATAGATGAGACTGTAATTTTTGTAAATTCCAAAGAAATGTAAATCAGAAATGGAAGAAGTACAAACTTTGTCACGATTCTTAAGATCCACACACATTGTCTCAATCAATTCCCTCCTATTTTAAAGATTTTGTAACATTTTGAACTGTAAATTGGTTCTATTTTAAGTATTTTCTTGAAACACAGAAATTTAAGTGTCTCTCTCTTTTTTCGTCTATCATGAATTGAACACAAATCTACCTCTCGTTCTTCCTCCCCACACACTCGACAATCGACATAGAAAGAGGAGAGAAAAAGAAAGAGAAGATTCTGATCTGACCCAGTAAACAAAATCAATCGAAATCCCAATCTCACTAACCCTAATTACTTTTCTCAATTTCTAATCAAAACCCAATAATTATTGGTGTTGTTTCAATCAATCTCTCCCTACCTACTCCTCCTTTTTACACATCGTGCTTGAATTCCACAACCCTCATCATTTCATTAGACTCAAAACTCAAAAAAGTGAAGCAAATTTAGTCAAATACCTTTTCAGTTCCCAGCTCCCATGTTTCTGTCTTGAAGCCACCGTCAAGATTTTCTTCGAACAAAAATGGCGACTAAGCAACCCGGTTCCAAAGGCCAAGCATGGTGAGCCCAAAATCTCTTCCTTGAACTATTTTGTTCAGATTTTTTCCTTCATGGGTGACTTTTGTTTTGCATTTGTTTCAGGTTCTGCACAACAGGATTGCCCAGCGATGTTGCGATTGAAGTTGACGGGATGACTTTTCATCTTCACAAAGTGAGCTCTGAAGAACCCTAAAACCGAAATTCTTCGTTTTTTGTGCTGTTTCTGTTTCTAAATCTGCAATTATTTGTACTCTCGTTTGTTGTTTAGTTTCCTCTGATGGGGAAAAGCAGAAAGCTACACGAGATGATAACAGAACAAGAGACGAACCAAAGAACAAACAGATTCGCTACGATCCAAACAGTCTCTGAACAGAACCAGAGCAATGAAAATGACGAAGGAGAAGAAGAAATCCAAGAGGAGGACAACGAGGGTCAGTTTCATTTCGTGCTCCCTGACTTCCCGGGCGGCTGCGAGGCGTTTGAACCTGCCGCGAAATTCTGTTACGGCGTGAAAGTGGATCTCTCCGCCAACAACGTCGCTGCGCTCCGGTGTGCCGGAGAGTACTTGGAGATGACGGAAGAATACTCTGAAGACAATCTCATCTCTAAGACCGAGAGGTTTCTTGCTCAGTCTACACTCAAAAATATCAAACATTCGATAAAAACTTTGACCTCTTGTGAAAGACTGTTGCCCATGGCGGAAAATCTGGGAATTGTTCAGAGATGTATTGAAGCCATTGCTACTAAAGCAGCCGCCGCAGATCCCTCGCTGTTCGGTTGGCCGATGAACGGCGGAGCTGTGGATAGTAAACCTGAAGCTGACGCTAGGAGGAAATATGGCGACGTGACGCGAGGAGCTGCGATAGCGGATTCGTGGTTGGATGATCTTGGATATTTGAGTGTGCATATTTTCAAACGTTTGATTTTCGCCATGAAAGCTTTGAATCTGAGCGGAGATATTGTAGAGAGCTGTTTGATGAATTATGCGAAGAAATTCATTCCGGGAATTTCTCGCACAACAACACGGAAACCATCGGCTTCTTCCAATCTTCCATCAGAGAATGAGCGGAGGGAGCTTCTGGAGACGATTATTTCCAATCTCCCGATAGAGAAAACATCACGTTCAACTTCGAACACTACGAGATTCTTGTTCGGATTGTTAAGAACGTCGTACATTTTGAACGCCTCTGAGGTTTCAAGGCGATCATTGGAGAAAAAAATTGGATCGCAATTGGAGCAAGCCACTTTGGACGATCTGCTGATTCCGAGCTATTCCTATTTGAACGAGACATTGTACGACGTTGATTGCGTGGAGAGAATTCTGGTTTGTTTTCTACAAAGATTTGAAGAGAGATCGGTCACTAGAACTCAAGCCGATGAGGAAGAAGGCAATAGCCCTGTATCTACTGCGTTGATAACGGTTGGGAAATTAATCGACGGTTACCTGTCGGAAATCGCATCCGACGCTAATTTGAAGCCGGAAAAATTCTATGAATTCGCCATTACTTTGCCCGATCGTGCTAGAGTCTTCGACGATGGCCTTTATCGAGCTGTTGATGTTTATCTCAAGGTGAATTACCAGTTCAATCTGGATTACCTTATCTGCATTTGTAAAATTCAAACAATCTCTCACTCTTTTCCTCGCCACAGGCGCATCCATGGATCTCGGAGACGGATAGAGAGAGAATATGCGGAGTTTTGGATTGCCAGAAGCTGACATTAGAGGCGTGCACTCACGCCGCACAAAATGAACGGCTGCCGCTCAGAGCGGTGGTGCAGGTGCTGTTCTTCGAACAACTTCAGCTCCGCCACGCGATCTCCGGCACCATTCTCGGCGGCAGAGGGACGGAGAATGAGGATGAGGAGATGGTCGAGAGGTCACGTGCGGAGGAGGGGAACGGCACGTGGAGGACAGCAGTGAGGGATAATCAGATGCTGCGCGGGGATATGGATAGCATGAGGGCGCGGGTGCAGGATCTTGAACGTGAATGCTCCATGATGAAGACGACGATTGAGAAAATGGACAATTCGGGCCCACGTGGACACGGGGAGAACGGTAGTTGGTGGTCAAAGTTGGGTTGCAAATTTAAGAGTCAGGTGTGTGATTCACATGAACCGACAGGTGCGGAAGGCGGGAAGCGCCGCCGTGAACTTTGATGACCCGCTGTTGAATTCTCTCGGTCAATCTTTTCTTTCTAGTTTATATTTATTTTGTGTTATTTGCAATTCAATATGTGTCAAATTTATTCACAAATGAAATGTAAATAACAAGAAACGGAATGTAAATATCAACTCTCTGAATTTGTAAGTTTTGATCTTATGTGAATAATGAATCTGTGCATGAATTCAGAGTGAGGTATATGTAAAGAAAAAAGCTAAAGCGAGAGAGGCTTTAATTTATACTCCTTAAAAGGAGGATTCATTTCTTGATCCGTATGCATGGGTATGGGTTTTTAATATGCTGTATGGGATGCCTATGTATGGTATGGTTTGATCTAACATAAGTTACTAGATCCTCCAAAAAAAAAAAAAAATGCACCTCTCATAAAACACGAGGGATCTGTACTTTAGATTAAGGGAGAGAATTCATCCAATGAAAGATGACAAAATCGTGCTAAATAAGGCGTGTGTTACCTTGATATCATTCACCGAGTGGTTGATTTGCCCTAGTAAATATATTATTTTGGTAGAAGAATATATCTCGTTATATAAATTGGTCCCTACTCGATGCAATGTGACCAATTACACGAAATTCATGCCTGAGCCTTATTTTTTTCCTAATAAATCAGCCCAAATCACGTGAAAACAGAATGGTGCATGAAACAGCGGGGTATGGACTTGAGTATCTAAAAAAATCATAGACCATGCCACAAAGTAGGATTGTCGTGGCTTTTGGAAATTCTTTCATCATTTGCTGCAATTTCAGCTTTTTATTAATTCCACCCCCATCTCACAACTAGTTTGTACCCTTTTTGGGTGCTTGTGCTAGTTTTTGTTTACTTCACGGGCTGTTTCCTTTTGTCGTTTGATCCATCTCGGTGAATTGGTTGATGGAATTTGATTCTTGATTTCTTTGTGCTATTGCTTTAAATTTCAGCCGACTTTTGGTCCACAGGGGCTTTTGCATCCTTGGCATATTTGATAGTTCTGAAGAGTGTTTCTTAACTGAGATAGAAGAGAGCTTAGCCAAGATAAACTGGAGAGTTTAAAGAAAAACATGAACCATGTTTTGTTGTTTAATTCATTGAAGAGGCAATTGCTCATATATAAGAGAAATAAGCATGTCAAAAAGTTGGTCAATGAATGCTGTCTTTACGTATAGCTAAATATGTGTAAAGCTATTTAGTGCTCGACTAACCGATAGACAAATATGTGTGTAATTTGTACTAGACTTTGTATAATGAATTCCTTTTCTGTCGAAAGATTATTTTTAAGTCAAAGAGTTTACTACATGTGGCTGAGGGACAAGATGTAAGAATTTACAATATGACAAACAACAATTTTATTTAGTAGCTTTTGTTGCTTGCTACATACTTTTATAAAAATTTTAAAACATAATTTTAAAATATTATTTTTGAATATAAATGAACTCCAATTACCCCAAGTCCAAATCCAAATAGTTAAATTGGGTCAAGATCTCACTTATTTTATCTTAAATAGAAAATGGCGGTTGACTTGGAGCCCAAAGAGTCCAGCCCAAATACAACCGAAGGCAGTCGTCAATTCCGGCGTCGAGGCAATAACCCTAAACCAAAAACTCTATATTAAAAATTCGCGAATTAAGCCATTAAAGTACTGCTGCTTGGATCCCGCCGCGGCCCCAACTTGATCGCTCCATACTCAAGCATTACCTTTGGGGATTTGAGGTAAAAAAAATTCACCAGTCAATTCCATATTCTCAATCGTTACTTCATTAGTATCAGTTTTTGATGATATTTCCTCCGTCGACCCATACTCTCTCTTTTTTATTTTTATCTTACGGTTTTTTTTTTCTGGACGAAATAACAAGAATTTTTTCGCGATGCATCTTGGTGACCAAGATTGCTTGCACGAGTCCGGTTGAATTCCAATTTTTTCACATATAAAAAAAATCGTGCGACAAATCGCAGCGTTTTACTTCTTGGTTTCTTAAATTTATTATTTTTTTGGTTTCATTTGAACATTCCTCTTAGCTATTATTTTTTTAGGGGAATGATGATGATAATATTTTGTTCTGAATTTCGGTTGATTGAGTTTTACCTCCTACTCATACTGAATGCCAATGTTTAGATATTAGAACCTTAAAAGTCCCAAATGAAAAATATGCCCAATTTGATGGGAAATTAAATTTGCACTTTTTGTACTATTACTCTCATGGAACTGTGTTTTTTGAGTTGATTGGTATTTAAGGGATGACTCCATTATTAGCAATAATGGATTGAGTACTTGCTTGTGAAACTATATTTAGAAAAATGGCAAAAAGTTTCTTGAATTTAAAGCTGTGGGGAAGCTCAAGTATTTATTTATTTATTTATTTATTTATTTATTTATTTATTTATTTATATAGATAGATTTTCAAGAGAAGAAATGTGGCAATGATGAGAAACTCAAGCCTCTTTTCTTTCAAGAGAGATGAAGTAAGCTCTCAATCATTCATTTGAGAGGAAACCATGATTTTGTTTTCCAAGCACTTTTGAGCCACTATCTCTCTGTCTATGTATTTTTTGTTTCTTAAAAAATTTCATTCATATGTTGATTAATAACGTACCAATAGATTATTTAATTTGTACAAGTAAATTGGTATTCTTCAGAACGCAATAAATAAGAAGGCACATATATTGTCAAGTTGGATGCTTTATCTCACTAAAAAAAATAGGTTTTAACGACGGTTTTTGACTCGGTCTATTTTTCTTCGTACCACTTCCCAGTTGTGTTAAATTTTTCTCTCTTAGGCGATTTTAGTTTCGATTTGAGGTAAATTTTTTAGCTTCAATTCTTGGTAAATTTCTTAGTGTTGTTAAGATCATGAATTTTGTTAGCTTGTAGTGCAGGTCGTTTTCCAGCTGATTTTTTTGCGCGTGCACAGTGCTCCGGCATATTATACGGTCACATTGTAAGTTTGTTGTAGATTTATACATAGTTTAATTTGTTTTTATTGCATGTTATTTAGAAATTAAATAATATATATTACATGTTTGTTATTAAAATATTATATAATTTAAATGTTTAATTAATTGTCAACAATAAAATTATTAAAGTTGGTTGAGTTTATTTATGATTGAATAGTAATTTGGATAAAATATATTTTATTTTGTGCACATAATTACTGAATCGATTGCATACATAGATTCTATACGTATATATGGCAGAGCAACAACACGGATCACCTCCGGAGGATGGTCGTACTCCGATATGGGTCGCAGATGGCATGTAAGTTATTAAAAAAAATTTTATTTAGTCTCATTTTTTGGTAAAAAAAAATTTATATAATTTCCGTCGCTAATTTTAAAAATTTCGATAACAGATTTCAGCCGGATCACAATAAGGTTATCCGGTTCATTACTGCTCTGTTTTCATTACAGACATGCGACGAAGGCTATTCATGGAAACATGTTACTGAAGACCAGCGACAGTGGTATTGGGACGAGTTCATTGTAAGTTTTGGTATATAGATTTTTATTGTAATTGCTTAACATTCTGATTTACGATTTTAAAATTAATTTTACGTCATAGTAACAATAAATCTCATTAATGTTGTCTTGCATTATTGATCAGAAAAAATATAGATGGCCAGATCATCTCAACGATACTATCGGACAGCTATGGTACAAGAACATAGCTACACAGTATCGTCGCACTATTCACTTGTGGAGGAAAGCTGATCGTCATCCGCTAACAGTCAGTGACGATCGCTGGGCTTCATGGATGTTGGCATGGAGTGACGAGAGGTGGCTGGCTAGGGCAGCCAAAAACAAGGATAACAGGAATAGCGAGCCAGCAGGACCTGGGACTGGGACTACAAAGCACATTGCTGGCTCGAAGACTTACAGCGGACATTGCCAGAAATTGGTAAGTATTTTAATATTTCATTATTAAACGTTGTGGTTATTATTAAAATATATGATTTTAGCGTCTCTAATTACATACAACCGAATTAAAAATGCAGCGAGAACAACATCATAGAGATCCGACGTCGTGGGAGTTATATGTTCACACACATCGACACAACGACGGATCGTTTGTCGACGAGCGTTCACGACTTGTTGATGTAAGTATTATGTTTAATTATAATTATATCATTTTAAAATGTGTTGAAAAATATTGTTTCTACATAGTAGCTTTATTTTTTTTAAACAGCAAGCCATGCAAGCTTACATGAACAAGTCTTTGACACCTCTCGACGATGAGACGATTCCTAGTCCGCCTACTTCGGATGAGGTGAACAGCATGTTCAGCACGGTCGTCGGTGGACCGAAAAAAGGACGAATGTATGGCTGTGGTTCCATGGCCTCCACGATCTATCCGGATGAGATGGCTCGACGTCCACGTGGAGGTTCGAGCAGTTCCAGCAGAGGGTCGCAGGATACAGAGAGGATGCGAGCAGAGTGGGAGGCACAAAAAAGCATTAATGAGAATCTCCGTATCGATCTGCAAGCGACGCAGACCACTTTGGAGGCGACGCAGCAGGAGAATGCGTCGTTGAAGGATAGGATGACGAGTCTGGAGGACGAGGTCCGTCGACTCATCGCTGGATTACCGCAGCCACAGCCACAACCACAACCACATGCATCCCGACGATTTCTGTATGGTCGAGGCTCATCTAGCAGAGGACGCGCTTTACCAGGGTCATCACATTTTGATGTCCCATACGCAGCTGGATCATCAGATCATCGACGTTCGGGCAAGGTCCTGAGGTACTCGCCTGAGTACATTCCATCATCACAAGACATTGATCAGGACGACGGTGATGGCGATTGCGACGATGCACATGACGATGATGAAACTCAGTCTCCTTAGTTTTTTATTTTATTTATGTCTGTATTTATTGAGACTTATGAACGATTTGTTTTTTCAGTTTTATGACATTATTTAATTTTGTTATCGCTTATTTTATCGCGACGGAAAAAACTGTCGCTAATTAAATTTTTTTTTTTTTAGTGTCTTGTGGTTGGTGGAATTACGCTTATTAATTAATGATCCCCTCCCTCTATTCTTTTGTTTGCAACTTTGTATGGCGTTTGTTGCTTTTGGCTTGCTTAATCTATTTTGATTATGGTTTTTAATTAAATTTTATAAAAGATAAAATAATTATACGGATGTACTTTTGTCTATGTTTGAATTGTGTTCTTAACTTGGTATATTCATGTTGAAACGTTGGTTTCAAATATGATTTTTGTAATGTACGTGTTTGTTATGTCCGGAAATATATCAATTGTTTATTTCAGATTTATTTATTGCCTAATTTATTTTATATATATACAAATTTATATATAAGTAATTTTTTAATATTTTTTTAAAAAGTAATCATTTTTATACTGTGTTGGTAGCGCTGAATATTTGTATACAAATATATACTTTTAATATTTGAACACATACTTAATATATACATTTTACACTATTTTAATTCATAGTTAAATTTTTTAATGATTTAGTGATTGTTAATTTTTTTGGTATAACCATAGAATATAAATGTTGTGTATGAGTTTCATAATTTATTGAATATTCTACTTCATACTTTTACTTATATAGGAAACATAGACACGATTGGGGATACTAACAGAAATTGGACCTATCGCCGGTTAGAGAATGAGTTTATAATAAATGAGTTCCTTAGGGGGTGTCGAGTCATTTGTAGAGCTTGTGAAATTGCATCCACAATGTATGTCCGAAGGACAGGAGGCAGGCTGCCAGCACTCGGACTGATGTACGGATTAGGGAAAACAAACATCTGGTATAAATGCAGATGCCATTACACCGTGTCCACGGTGGGTTGCCAATACTGGGACATCATCCTCTGCTTGCAAAGAGGAGTCACGAGCTGCAAGAAAAGAGGCATGTGTTGCTAGGGAGGAGGCTCGAGCTGCCAGAATCTTGTGCACTGGTCTTCGAGCACGGATATCATAGTTGTAGGATCATGTTCACATGCTAGTATCTAGATTGCCGCATAGATACTCCAATGTTCCACTGTACATGCCGGAGGACGACGGCGATACTCAGTCTCCCGAGAACATTTTTCAACGACTACAAAAAGTCGATACCAAAATTTTTGTGGTATACATTTAACATATAGATAACTGATATCTCAGAAAATAATATTTATAAATCATATTTGATTTGAATATCGAAATTGGAATTGATTGTGAGTTTTGCTACCGTTAAATCGGGCTTTTTGGAAGGAAAAAAAAAAGCTTTCTCGTTCTCAAAATTGGGAATATTTTTCTTCTTCATGACTACCCTCATTAGACAGTCAAAATACATGAATCCCCTTCATATTTTATATTATCTTTAAAATGAAACGACTCTTAAGAAATGGGATTTACCTGTTTGGATTTGAGATGTGTGTGGTTTATTTTTCTTCATGAAACCCATTCTAATCAAACATACCTGCTACCTAGTACCTAGGGCGATTGTTTCTGTTTTTTTTAAAAAAAATATGTTTTTCCAAAATCAATCGTAACATCATTATTTTACATTTAAAAATTGAACTTTTATTCATATTAGTCAGAATTTTTAACCCTCACAAAAATTTGTGTGAGATGATCTCACGGATAGTATTTTGTGATACATATATCTTATTTGAGTTATCCATGAAAAATTATTATTTTTTATGTTAAGAGTATTACTTTTTATTGTGAATATCGGTAGGGTTGACCCGTCTCACAGATAAAGATTCGTAAGACCGTCTCACAAGAGACGTACTCTTTATCCAAAACAACAAGATTGCCACGTGGCACCCGATAGAACCAGTAAACAGAAACTCAATCCAACCAGTAGAAGAACACCTTATCTGGTATCTTATCCCTCTCGAATCAAAGCCACCAAAATAACTTGTCCTCCGTGTCATCCACTACACCACCTTTGTAATAACTAATAAGGAGAACCAGAGGCACAATTAGTCTCTTGAAATCAAGAAAATGGCCACCTCACTACAGGCTGCTGCCACTCTTATGCAACCAACCAAGGTTGGTGTCTCGGCCCGGAACAGCTCCCAGCTCCGGCCACTTCAGAGCGTCGGCAAAGCGTTCGGAGTTGAACCCGGCGGCGCAAGGCTGACATGCTCTCTTGATGTCAAGGAGTTGGCTCAGAAGTTCACCGATGCTGCCAAGATTGCTGGCTTTGCTCTTGCTACTTCGGCACTCGTCGTCTCGGTATGGATTGAATCTTTTTTAGCTTTTCGAATTCGATTATTGATGCCAAATGTGTATGCCAAGGGACGGTAACAGCTGTTGCAGAAGAACAATTTTGATAAAAAAAATATATATATATATTACGAGTTTATTGGAAATATATATTACCAGCCACCCAGATATGACAATAAAGTTCTTAACACTCAGAAAGTACAAATACAAAGTGACTAAGAATTAGACCACTGAAAATTATTGAACGATCCAGGCATGTGAAATTGAGGACCTCCAACGTTTGGTTGTCTGTTTTATGTTTCAGATCACTCCCTATTGTGCTTTTGTGCTAAACGGTAAGATACATGAAGAGTTACGTAATATTTTTGGATAAACATGAGTTTGATAAACGAAATTAATTGAAATAATCGAAGTGGATAAGAGAAAATGGGTGATAGGAATTTTTTAGCTCACCACACTTGAGTTAAAAACCAGTTTTAGTTTTTTTTCCTGTATGTTTGGATCTTGAGATATGAAGACTTGATCGAGGAGTTGATGAACAGGTTGAATTTAGTTGTATTAGCAGCGCTATTCCCAAATTGTACTTCCTATAGTTCAGTAGAATTTCAGCGAGTCTTTTGTTATTTTGAATGTATATATGTGCACATAAAATCATTTGTATCGGTTTGTGTTTTGTCATTGGAACCTTCAACGTTTTTTTTATTGGATTTACACAGGGAGCTAATGCTGAAGGTGTTCCAAAACGGCTGACATACGATGAAATTCAGAGCCAGACCTACACAGAAGTGAAAGGATCAGGAACTGCTAATCAGTGCCCAACCATTGTAGGTGGTGTCGATGGTTTTGCCTTCAAACCAGGCAAATACAAGGCCCAGAAATTCTGCCTAGAGCCAACATCATTCACTGTCAAGGCAGAAGGCATAAACAAGAATGCACCACCTGAGTTCCAAAAGACCAAGCTCATGACCCGTCTGACCTACACCCTTGACGAGATTGAGGGACCATTCGAAGTATCTCAAGATGGCTCCATCAAATTTGAGGAGAAGGATGGGATCGACTATGCGGCTGTCACCGTTCAGCTCCCTGGTGGTGAGCGTGTGCCTTTCCTCTTCACCATCAAGCAGCTTGTGGCTACTGGCAAACCAAATGGCTTTAGTGGGGAATTTTTGGTGCCATCATACAGAGGTTCATCTTTCCTTGACCCAAAGGGTAGGGGTGGATCTACTGGATATGACAACGCAGTTGCTTTACCTGCTGGAGGAAGGGGAGACGAGGAGGAGCTCGAGAAGGAGAACATAAAGAACGTCGCTTCCTCGACAGGGAAGATTACATTGAGCGTGACCCAATCAAAACCCGAGACTGGTGAGGTTATTGGAGTGTTCGAGAGCATCCAGCCATCGGATACCGATTTGGGGTCGAAGGCTCCCAAGGAGGTCAAAATTCAAGGCATCTGGTATGGTCAGCTGGAGTCTTAGGCTAACATGAGCACCATTCTACTGTTTCTTGGTTGAGTTGTCTTGTACCTTTAAAGGGCACTGAGCTCCAAGTAGTGAAGTTGCACTCAAAACTATTACAATTCTTGTATATTATTATTCTGGGCTTTAATGATCTCTCTTTGAAATGGAAATTTAAGAACCTGTAATACATATCACTGCACATTCAATCTAAAACCACTCGATTCCTTTTCAAGAATCTTCCAAAAGTATCTGAAGAAATTGAGAATGAGAAAATTCTTATTCATACTTATTTCCTACATATTACAAGTATATATAGAGATACCTCTAGTAATCTATTACACGTAAAAATTCTTAAGAATCTACCTATACCAAAAATAGTTCTAATTACCTCCACTAATTTAGCATATCATATATACACAAGGTATTATACACAAAATATTCTATACACAAAATATTCTACTATGCTCCAATACTCCCCCTCAAGCTGGATCCAGAGGATTGATGGATCCAAGCTTGCTCAACAGCCTGTGGAACTGAGTAGACGTCAACACTTTGGTGAACACATCAGCTAGTTGGTCATTAGAACGTACATATTGAGTGTCAATCAATTTGGATTGAACTTGTTGACGAATGTAGTGACAGTCCACTTCAATGTGTTTGGTTCTTTCATGGAACACGGGATTAGCAGCAATGTGCATAGCGGCCTGATTATCACAAAAAAGTTTCATAGGAATAGAGCTAGGACAGCCTAGATCAATAAGAAGACTGTTAAGCCATACAAGCTCACATGCTGCGGAAGCCATCGCACGATACTCAGCTTCAGCGCTAGATCGAGCTACCACAAGTTGTTTTTTACTTTTCCAAGACACCAGATTACCACCAACAAACATACAATAACCAGTAGTAGAGCGACGATCAAGTGCATTACCAGCCCAATCAGAATCGGTATATCCCATAATATTAGTGTGACCATTACGGGTCATGACTATTCCACGACCAATCGTGCCTTTCAGATACCGCAGGATTCGTTTTACCATGCCTAGATGTTGAATTGTTGGGGCATGCATATGTTGACTAACAAGACTAACTGCAAACGTAATATCCGGTCTCGTGATAGTCAAGTAGATGAGCTTTCCAACAAGTTTCTGATAATAGCTTGGTGAGTCTAGGGCCTTTTCTGTAGATGCAAGTCTCAATTTGCTATCGAGAGGAGTAGCAACGGGCTTGGTGTGTAACATTTCAGCATCTTGAAGTAAGTCTAAAATGTATTTACGCTGGTTAAGGAATAGCCCTTTGCTGGAAGCCGCCATTTCAATTCCAAGAAAGTACTTCAATGAACCAAGATCCTTGATTGGAAATTTGTGCTGAAGTTTTGTTTTTAACTGAGCAATAGACTCATTATTATTCCCGGTAATAATGAGATCATCCACGTATATTAATACCACAAGTGTGTCGACTGAACCAAGCTGAACATAAAGGGACGAATCAGCTGAGCTCCTTTTAAAACCAAGAGCTTCAAGAGCGGTGCTCAGCTTGGCGTGCCATGCACGGGGACTTTGTTTCAAACCATAAATTGATTTATGGAGTTTGCATACCAGGTTTGGATTTTCACTTTGAGGATGCCCGGGAGGAAGCTTCATAAACACTTCTTCCTCGAGATCACCATGCAAGAATGCATTTTTCACGTCCATTTGAAACACGGGCCACCCTTTATTGATAGCAACTGATAAAAGAACTCGTACCGTGGTCATCTTGGCAACGGGGGCAAAAGTTTCTTTGTAATCGACACCAAATTTCTGGGTGAAGCCTTGAGCAACAAGACGTGCTTTATGCCTATCAAGAGAACCATCGGAGTTGAACTTCATTTTAAAAACCCAACGACTACCGACTGCATGTTTTCCAGGTGGAAGAGGCACTACAGTCCAGGTTTTGTTCTCAGCAAGAGCAGTTAATTCTTCAAGCATAGCTTTCTGCCAAACAGCCTGGGATTTGGCTTCATGAAAATTCTTGGGCTCATGACTATTTGATATAGCTGTAAGGAAAGCTGTATGCGAAGATGATAGTCGTTGGTATGACATACAATTAGTGACAGGGTACCTGACTGTGTGAGCAACATAATCTGCCAGTTTTGTTGGAGGGTGACGCATCCGCGGAGGATTACGTCGGGAAGATATTGGGTCACCTTGTGTATGGGAAAGAACTTGCTCGGGTGATTCTATAATAACTTCCCTGGAAGGAACACTAGAGATATCCAAGCAATCATCACAGTGTTCTGAAGTATCTTGGATAGGATGGAGATCTTGAGTAGATTGATGACCATAATCAATGCTGGGCAAAGGAAATAGCTCAGGCAGCTTCTCCCCCTGAGTAGGGGCAACAAAGTATGGAATTTGTTCAGCAAAACGGACATCTCTAGTCACATATAGTTTCTTGGAGAGCACGTCATAACATTTGTATCCCTTTTGTGTTTGAGAATAACCAAGAAATATACACTTAACAGCTCGAGGATCAAGCTTGTCACGGTGAGTAGTTGAGACATGTACAAAACAAGTGCATCCAAAAACTTTGAGATGAGACAGATTTGGTGCTTTGTCCTGCAATACTTCAAGAGGACATTTAAAATCCAGCACTCGACTGGGTAAGCGATTCACAAGATAGGTTGCAGTAAGAATTCCATGAGACCAAAACTGTTTTGGGACATTCATTTGAAGCATTATGGCTCGAGTTTTCTCAAGCAAGTCACGATTTTTACGTTCGGCAATCCCATTTTGTTGAGGTGTATTGACACAACTAGTCTGATGCAATATTCCATTAGAAATTAAATAATTTGTCATGTTATGAGACATATATTCTGTGCCATTGTCAGATCGAAAAACTTTAATATGAGCTGAAAATTGAGTCGTAACCAACATGTGAAAATCCTTAAAGAACTCAAAAACTTCACCTTTTGATTTCAATAAGTACACCCAAGTAACCCTAGAAAAATCATCAATAAAGGTTACAAAATATTTAAATCCATCTAGAGAGGAGGAAAAAGGCCCCCAAACATCTGAATGAACAATCTCAAATGGCTTAGTAGTACGAGACAATGATGAGTTAAAAGGAAGCCTAGAGGACTTAGAAAAATGACAGATATCACAGTCAAGTATTTCTTTAGGTAGGACTCGATTTATCTTGCTAAGAACGTTATTTGAAGGATGTGCGAGACGGCGATGCCATAGATATTGCTCAGTAATGGGAGAGGAGACAGCTTGGAATCCCTTGGTAACCTGAGAGTTAGGAGAGAAGTCGTAGAGACCATGCAAATGAAATCCTTCACCAATCATCTTCTTGGTGATGAGGTCCTGAAAGATGACCTTGTAAGGAGTAAATATAACTTCACAATTGAGCGAAGATGTCAGTTTATGAACAGACAGCAACTGAAAGGGAAAAGATGGAACGAATAGAACATCAGACCCAACAGTATCTGAAACAAGTTTAATTTTGCCCTTACCCATTACAGGAGCACTTTTCCCATTTGCTACAGATACCAGAGAAGGTGTAGAAAAGGAACAAAAATCATAAACATGGGTTAACTTATTTGACATGTGATCTGTGGCACCAGAATCAATGACCCATACATCATGCAAACTATTAATTTCAAGTGCAGTCAGAAAAGCAATCTGAATACCTTGGTTGGTGTCAGACTTTGCATCAGTCAAAAAACCAGCAAATTGACTAAGAAGTGCGGCTGGCTGATCTTTTTCTTGATTAATAGCTCCTCCTTGGATAGCTCCCTGACCATTCCTATCTTGTAAATAATTTGCGAACTCATTAAGTAAAGCAACGGGATTAGAAGAAAATGATTCAATGGAGTGTGTAGCAACATGAGCCTTATGATCAGGAATTCGTTTTTGATATCCTCCGCCCTTCTGATCTTTGGAGAATTTGGGCTTCAACTCTGGGTGAAGTGTCCAGCAACGATTAATCGAGTGACCAGTAATATGGCAATGCTGGCATTTTAGGTCGGGGCGTTTGCCCTTGTAAGACTTTTCTTCAGAGGATGAGCGAGTAATATACGCACGAACATCCGGAGGAGAGGGATTAATAGAGTGTGGCATGACTTTCCGACGTACTTCCTCACGCTGAATGATCGCGCAAACATTCTTGAAGGAAGGTAAGTCGGTATTCATTAGAATATGACTCCTTAGATCCTCAAACTCAGGATTAAGACTCGCCAGTAGCTGAAAAATACGGTCCTCCTCTGTTCTCTTCCGCAAAATAGCTGCGTCAACTGTAGGAGGTCTATAAATCTCCAACTCGTTCCACAAACTCTTCAGACTCCCTAGCAAACTTACAAATGGCTTCCCATCTTGATGAAGATTTGCAATCTCCCTGTGAATTTGGAAAATCCTGGCAGAATTGTTTTGGTTGCCATACATGTCACGGACAGCATTCCAAAGATCCAAAGAAGAATCTGAATAGCTGAAGATTTCTGCAAGATCACGCTCCATCGAGTTAAGAATCCATGACATAACCTGTTGGTCCTTTGACAGCCAAGCCTCATACTCCGGCGAACTGGATTCAGGGGATTTGAGAGAGCCATTAATGAATCCCAACCTTGATCTACCACCAAGAGCAATAGTAATTGCTCTCGACCATGGAAGATAATTGAATTCATTCAACAATACTGAACTCAATTTTTGAGAGATATTGACATCACTATCAGCAATATCCTTCGACCCTCCAGTGGCAACAATAGCATCGGCCATAACAATAATTAAGAAAATATGAGCAGCGTGTAAGGATCACTGCTCTGATACCATGAAGAAATTGAGAATGAGAAAATTCTTATTCATACTTATTTCCTACATATTACAAGTATATATAGAGATACCTCTAGTAATCTATTACACGTAAAAATTCTTAAGAATCTACCTATACCAAAAATAGTTCTAATTACCTCCACTAATTTAGCATATCATATATACACAAGGTATTATACACAAAATATTCTATACACAAAATATTCAACTATGCTCCAATAGTATCTGATTTTCAAAAATGACCAACTAATTAATTAAGAGCACCTTATATTCTAAAAGCTTTGGATCCTCCCTTTCTTCCTAACTAATTCTTTTCACTTTTTCTAAGAAAACTTAGAAAAGTTTCTGTTTTGCTTAGTTATCCAAATATCAAATTTTATTCTTGCAATTATTTATTTATAGTTAACTTTGATTATTCCTTTTCCCCCATTAGATAACGTTAAAATTGGTATAAGTGATAAAAATAACTAACAAAGTAATTATAGTCAATTTTATACATATATATATTACACAGAATATTTGACTCCATAGATAACACACTCATGCATACACGACGATACCTTAAAACAAAATTTTAGCAATAATTAATATATAATCTAACAACTTTAGCGGTTGTGACGTTATATTATTGATAAAACAGATTGGGAAACTTTGATTAAAATTTTAAAATAAAGTAAAGATAGTAAATAACATGAAATTTATTTATATTACTCACTGAAAAGAATATAGAATAAGTCTTCTACCCAACTCTTCATTTCCTATTCCTCCGTCCACTCTTCGCCATTTGTATTGTCATTCCATCTTCAAATCCACGCAGGAAGAAGATTTTCTCTTTTTTTTTTGTTCCAAACTTTTTACCTTCAAATCCCAAAGAATTTGCTTTCATTTTTCTTTTCCTTTAATCCCTTATTCTCTTTTGATGGGAAACGTGACGTGGCCGGTGGAAGGAATTGAATGGCCATGATCGAGGAAACTGTGCGATCGATACGAGTTAAATATCTGAAAACTGAGGAAAAGGGATTATTATGATTGGTTCGGATGGAAGAATTGCCGGGTTCTCTGGGGACAAGCGCGAGCTTGGCCTTGAGATTGGGACAAGCCATTTTTGCTGTCGCTTCATTGCTTTTCATGTGTTTAGATGTTGAGTTCTACAGTTACACTGCTTTCTGGTAATTCTAAATCTTATGTTACATTCTTTTATATATAAATCTGAGTAATGAATCATTTATTTTTACTTCTTTTCTTGTAGATTATTGGATACTGATTCTTTGTAAATTGATTACAACAACCCTTCTTTTTGTTTTCTTTTTAGCATTCGATTGCTTGTTTCGAGTTTTTGAGTGTATAAACTTGGGTCGATCATCAACGGGGCAAAGGGATCACACGGATTCCGTCGTAACCAACTTTATGCTATCTTCCTTTCTTAATTATTGGTGGTTGTGAGTGGTTAACACATAACATCTATTGTTTGACATTTTTGAGTTGGCATTACTAAAATCCAGAATCAGATGCGTGTAAGAGAATAAATAAATATTACAACTTTTTTCAACTAGGAACGGAGATCAAGGAATTGCATTTTAATATGTTAAACGCAACTAGTGGTTTTGCTATGGAGTTTGTTTGGTAAGTTGTACATATGGAGGATAATTGCGTTTGGAGTTCGTGGTGGATTATATTATGATTCTTGGGACTTGGCAGAGAGAGTGCTGTGCTCCATAGTTACACCAGTGTCATGCAAAAGGATCGGTAAATATGTCGCATCCAAACTTTTAGTTTTGCTGATGATTGGGCTCATCTGTGACTCATCTCTGTGTTATTTGATTTCGTTTAAAGACGAGGAGGGATTACATGCATGCTTTTTCTTTTGATGATAAGTGAAGGTGACACCTATATATTGATAAATGGATGAAGGACAAATATGCATGATTAGTTTTTCATGGTGGATATCAAGCACTGTTCTGTGTCTTGTAATGGGAACTGGGAAGGTCGAGTATGGGAAAATGCAGTTATTTAGAGTGGTTTTCTCATACATTACCCTCATAATTAATAGGCTCTCGTGGATGGAACTGTTTTTCTACATTAGGAGACAAATAGGCTTTGACAAGAGAGAAATGATGGTTCGACATGGGAAATTTGTTTTAGTCATTAATCAACCTTTAAAGAGGTAATAAGTTAAAGACTAGGTACAGAAATAGACATAAAAGTTGGATCTTAACTATTAGGCAATCTATAGCTGATTTAATGTCATTTTTTACATGATTCTTTGCTGCTGCATTGTCCACTACACGTTTGTTAAGATAATGAATTGCTTCTGTATTGTTCTTGCACATGTGATTGCTTTTTCACATATTTGTGATAAAATTTTCTACTTGCAGCTTCTTGGTTACTATCATGGGCTTAACGATTCCATGGAGCTTGACTTTGGCTGTCGTAGATATATACTTTGCTTTCTTCAAACGCACACCTAATCAAGTTGGCATACTCATCATTGTTCTCATGGGAGATTGGGTAACTAAAAGCCTCATCAAACACATTTTTGCAACTAACAAAAACAACATCATAACATGCAAAAAACAATAAACAATTTTCTGTAGGTTCTATCGTTTCTATCGCTGGGTGCGTCTTGTTCAACAGCCAGTGTGACCAATCTTTTTCTTTCTGCTGGTGGCTTTTGCAGCCTAAAGTTATGCACACGATATCAACCGTCTGCTGCAATGGCATTCTTGTCATGGTTTCTGCTATTTGCCTCATCTCTCTTCAATCTTTGGCTTCTTCCTTCTCTATAGCTCAACTTTTACACCTCACGTTTTCCATTTTTACGGTATCCGGGTTAGGCATGCAGTGATTTTTTGTTGTTGATTATACATGTCAAATTTCAGTGTTGTTCATTGTAGGCAATTTTTATTTTTGGTTGATTGTTTTTATAGATGAAATTTATACTTCGGAAAGAAACAGATGTAGAAAGTGAAATTGGAGTTGAATTATTGTTTTATTATTTTATGAGGCACACTCAATTATCGTGTATTAGTAACTTGAGACCTTGGTGTACAATTTACATGGAAATGATTACAAAATTTCATTAATCTTCCCTTTTACCATCAATAATAATAATAATGCTATAAGTGTACTTTCCAGTCAGTGGTAATTATATGTGTTATCTTTTATACATGTATTCAAGACTAAGGGTTAGAAAAAATAACGAATTTTCGGAATTGTATAGAAAAATATCAAATTTATAGAAATTTTCGGTACAACATGATATCGATATCGAAATTTTCGGTACGATAACACTGTAATTTGAAATTCCCTTTTACCATGAACTGAACATAAATGTTGAATTAATGTATGTAAAAAATTCTGTGAAGTTTTTCAAGATATATAAATGGGAGGTTTTCAAGATATAGAAATTGGAGGTATAATTTGTATTACTAAAAATTTATTCTAGTTTAGGATTTCGTTACAATGATTACATGACTTACAATTTATAGATTTTGAACATGTGATTTTAAATTTGGGAAGATCATAGTTTTTGAACGTTGTCGTTTAATTAATTAATTAATTGTGTAATTCAAATATTTTATGGGAGGACTTATCATTCCTCCTTACTATCATTTATTTGATACAATACGAAGAAAATGACTGCTCTGAATTCTGTTCCAATCAAAGGAAGGATGAAAGCCGGTCCAAATGAGCAAAAATAATGCTCAAATTTCACAAGCGTTTGACCGTTGTCTCGCGCCATAATCTCCACCCTCCCCCTTTTCTATACACCACCGCCACTTCCTACGCTCCCTCTTCTTCTTCTCACCATTTGCTGCATTCTGTCGTTGAAAAATGCTCTTCCATGAGCCAACTGAAAGCTATTCACGGCCAAATAATCCTCCGAGGTCTGACACACGAAATCATCACGCTCAGCAAACTCATTTCCTTCTGCGCCGTGGATCCATTCGGTGATCTTCAATATGCGCACTACCTGTTCGGAAAAATTCCCCAACGGAATCGATACATGTACAACATCTTAATAAGGGCCTCTTTGAATGACCAACAGTCGGAAAAGGCTCTCTCTCTTTACGGACAAATGGTCAATTCTGGGATTTTTCCGAACGAGTTTACGTTTCCTTTTATACTGAAAGCATGTGCTGTTCAGAAGGCATACCTGGAAGGGGTTTTGGTTCATGCGCTTGCTTTGAAATTGGGGTTTTCTGAAGCTTATGTATTTGTGCAAAATGGCTTAATCAATTTGTACGTTTGTTGTGGGAAGATTGAGTGTGCCAGGAAAGTCTTTGACGGCATTGAGTTCAGAAATTTAGTGTCATGGAACTCCGTTATTGGTGGATATGCGAAAATGGGTAGTTGGAATGAAGCATTTTGTCTTTTCCATGAGATGAGGGATGCAGGCTTCGAGCCTAATGGGCATACCCTTGTTAGTTTCCTCTCACTTTGCTCGAGAATTTACGATGTGAATCTGGGGAGGTTTGTTCATTGGTATATTGAGATTAATAGGGTCGATATTGATGTTTATGTGCAAAACGCGCTTTTGGATATGTATGCCAAGTGTGGGCAGTTGCTGAAGGCTGGAGCGGTTTTTACGCGAATGGTTGATAAAAACGTGGTTTCTTGGACTTCCATGGTTAGTGCATATGCTAAACATGGATTTGTTGAATTAGCTGAGAATGTTTTTGACCAAATGCCTCTAAAAAACGTGGTTTCTTGGAATTCAATGATTTCATGTTATCTCCAAAATGGTCAATGCAAGAAATCATTAGAACTCTTTTGCCAAATGTGTAATACTGGTGTACTTCCTGATGAGACAACCATAGTTAGTGTCCTTTCGGCCTGCGGTCAACTAGGTGATTTGGTTACAGGAAAGAAACTGCATGCCTATTGCCATGATAATGAGGTAAAATCTACTGTCACTTTGTGTAATTCCCTTGTAGACATGTATGCCAAATGTGGTTCAACAGAGTTAGCTTTTGATGTCTTTCTGAACATGCCGGAGAAAAATATCGTCTCATGGAATATAATGATTAGTTCCCTTGCATTACATGGCTTTGGATATAAAGCGATCAAACTTTTTCAAGAGATGGAAACTTCTGGGATACAGCCTGATGCAATAACTTTCACTGGCTTGCTTTCTGCTTGTTGTCATTGTGGCTTAATCGATATTGGTAGATATTTCTTTAACAAAATGAGTCATGTATACAGAATACATCATGATATTGAACATTATGCGTGTATGATCGATATTCTTGGTCGTGGAGGATGCCTTGAAGAGGCCCTCTCGCTGGTTGGGAAAATGGAAATAAGGCCGGATATAGTTATTTGGGGTGCTCTGCTTGGTGCTTGCAGAATTCATAAAAATGTTCTATTTGCAAAACTAGTATTAAAGCAGATTTTGGAGCTGGAACCTTACACCGGGGGGTTGTACGTGCTCATGTCAAACATTTTTTGCGAAGCTCGACAATGGGATGACACAAAGAAGATGTGGAAACTAATGAAGGATTATGGTGTGCAAAAGCATGAAGCAGTAAGCTCGATTGAAATAAGCGGCCGGATTTCTGAATTCATGGTCGACGGCAAGAAACATGAAGCGTCTGATCTTGTATACAATGCGCTCAATCAACTGATGGATCACTTAAAATCCAAACACTACGAATTTAATGTTGCGTTATTTGCACATTATTGCTAAATGCTAAAATTTACAGTTGGGGGATGCCGAATGAAGGAATGGATCAAACAAGTCCCATTGCTTCAATGTTGATCCTAAAAGTTGGCAAATCTCTAGGGGTCAAAGTGTGTTGGTGAGGGGAACAAGCATGGTCAACAGTGGCCAGTCCCCACCTCAGTCTAAAAAATTTATAATTGAGTGGAGCAAAATTTTGATAAGCCAAAATGACCAGCTGAATACATTCAAACGGGAAGCTGGAAATCTGGTTCGGTTAATTTGAAATTTTGATTTTTATTTTTAAAAAATTGGTTATTCAATTCGATTTTTGTTATTTTTATTTATAAAACTTCGGTTCAACCGGATCAATCTATTTGTAAAAAAATGAAATTCAAAGCATTGCATATTTTTGTTTAGTGGTGAATTGTTTTAATGTTGTCTGTATTTAGATGTGATGATTGGATTGTGTAATTTTGTTTAATAGTAGCTGCATTTGAAGCGAAATAGTGTATTGTTTCGCATGCACTGTATACTGCTCGATAATATATTTAAATTAGTCGGTTCGGTTTTTCTGAAAAATCAGCCCATTAAGTTATCGATTTAATTAGGCCGCTTTTTAACTAGGTTCCTTCTATTTGGGTTTTGATGAAAAATTTTGTCCATTCGATCTGCTCGAGAAAAAAATTCGGTTTATTCGATTTTCGTGCTGATGATCCTTCAGTTCACCCCCTCTCATTTCCAATTCTGGGGGTACTCCTGAGCAACTTATCGGGAAAACCCACCGACAATTTTTGAAGTATAAAGAAATTCAAAATGGATAATTTTCCCGATGAATTTCTTTAATTTATATACTACTTTTTACGTCATGATTAGTATGTCGCCAAGTTCCTCACGGTGGCCATAGACATGGCGACATAACAAGCAACCCATGCAGAAATAAGACAACATTTTTTTATGTTATAATATAATTGTTACACCTATAATAGATAAACTAAGCTTAGTTGTGATGATTTAGTTGACAATTTCGTGCAACAACAAAAAACGAAGAGTACGAACATTTTTCGTTATTATATTTAGATTATATATGTTATTTCTTATAATTTAATCAATTTACGTAGTATATTGGTTTATTAACTTAGATATTGATGATAATTATGTATGTTTAAATATCAGTTTGTTTGTAATATATTTATTTATATTTGATAAAAATATTTATATAGGACATTCCCCTAAAAATTAGCCCTAGAACCTCCAATTTTTTTAAAATGAACTTGAATATGGGTGGTACACTGTATCGTATCATACAAAATAATACATCTCATATACAGTACCAAAATTACGATATNTAGTTCGATATCGATATCATATTATATACCGAAAATTTCGATAAATTTCATATTTTTCAATATAATTCCAAAAATTATTATTTTTTCCAATTTTTAATCTTGAATACATGTATAAAAGATAACACATATAATTATCGCTCTGACAGAAAAGTACACATATATCATCATTATTATTATTATTCATTTATTTATTTAAGATGAATATAATATATTATAGATCACAAAGAGATACATTTACAATCTAAATAGACACAAGATGGAGAAATCTTGTGGCTATGATTATTATTATTCGAAAGGATCATTATTTTATATGATACATGAATTTTAGTGGATTATACATTATGATACATAAAATATATGTTGGTCCAACAAGGTTTTAAATTCTAGAATTTCCTTTAACAATTTGAAGTCTTTTTAAGTTTTTATTTATCCATACACCATCCATTGGCACTCTATATATTATTATTTAATAATATAGATAATGCGTATTGGAGATTCAAAATGATGAATTGCTTGATTATTAATTTCTTTTCAATGGATCTGAAGCGCATGCATAACCATATATTATTATTATTTAATAATATAGATAATGCGATCATAATAGAATTAATTAATTAATTAAAAGCATGGTTTATATTTACTTACATTTCATGTCGGGGAAGCTTCGATATGGGTGCTGGAGATTATAATTAAAAAATAATATTGGCCCGCCACTTTCTATGATTATAATTATTTTGATTAATTTCAACGGACATCATCATATTATGTTTGAAATTTAAGGTTATTCTATGGGTTTACGTTTAATCTGTCGGAGAATATGCCAAAATATTTAAACAAAAAAAAATCAGAAATTGTTGGACAAAAAGGACGCTTCGCAGCTATTAAATATTGCCTCAGATTTGGAAATATAAAATATAATATTAACTTTTAATTAACCAGCATTCGAGTTTCATGTAAATATGATACATGCACACAAACACAACTATATGGTATAATAGTATTTCAGTTCGATACAAAAATTATTGTTTTATTTAATTATTGATTAAGAATTTGTATTTGAATAATTATTAAAATTATTGATGTAATATAATAATTGTATTTAAAATTTTAAAATTATTATAAAAAATATTATATCAAAAATGTTTATATAATTTAAGATGACGACGTTTAAATAATGATAACAATGTCAAATTGAATTATTTATCTTAGTTAAGTGAAACTGTTACCAATAAAAAATATATCTTAAAAATCATATATTATTTTGTCTATGTAAATTTAAACAATAAATAAATATTTTAAGAGGTCAAAAATTTTGTCATTTAGTAAATGAATAAATTTGATTACAAAATTTAATTATTTTTCTAAACATGTTTAAAAAGTGGCTAATATTGGAGTCGATTTGCCAGTGAGTTGCGCCAACTTGTATCCGTATAATTGAGTCCCAATTGAACCTTTTTCTTCTTGTTGAGAATGCTAATGTCCTAAAAACTACCAATACAAATATCATGGCTTGTCTGATGACCCAATAATTAATATATTATTATGAATAAAAATACAATAAAAATATTATCTACGTGGCTGTGTGCATGTTTTGCAGCGCAGCTTCGTGAGAGTTGCCAAGCTCCAGCTTGTCCCATTGATAAATAAATCTTTCAAGCTACGATTCGTTTTATTAAAATTTGTATTCCTATATTAATTTATTACAATATGAATATTTGTCGATCCATCTATCACATGCTCGATCAAGTTTTGGTATATATTATACATATGAAACAATACCAAAACTTCTGTGAGATAGTATTACACGTCAATTTTATGAGACAAATCTATAACTCGATCTGATGCACGAAAAATTTTTTTACTTTTTATCCTAAAAATATTATTTTTCGTTTTAAACGTCGTTCGAAAGATTATTTCTTTATTCAAAGAATGAGTACTTGTTCTGACTAAATTAGTTAGTTTTTTTTTTGAATAAATTAATCAATGAGAGTTGCATGATAATTTAAGTAGAATGTATTTAAATTTTTGTATTATATTTTTCGTAATTTTCGTTTTTATTCTTAAAGTTATTATGATATGCTTTTTTATCGTTGTATATATAATAGGAAAGAAATTTTACCCATCATAGAAAAGATGGTTGGCTACGCCCCTAGACACAAATAACTTTATGATTCTTGATTCATTTGCTTATATTTCTTTTTTATTCCAACAATGTATATATATATCACTTACTTTTTAAAAAAAATATGCTTGTTAAAATTACATTTAGTTAAATTTTCAATAAAAAAAAATGGCCACAAGTAGGTCATTGAAATATTATACATCTCAAATAAAATATAACTAATTACATTAATAATATATTATTAGATAACACGACTTTGTGTATAATAAAAATAAAATGATATTAATAATTGATAATGCCCTATATTATCCACGAAGTAGAAAAACAAATTCGAACATAGCTCCCTAGCTAGTATGTAATTAATACCCTTTAATTTGACCACTAAATAATTCTACAAATTTTTTCTGTCTAAATTTCATTATATTTGTGGACAAAAATAAAGTCAAAACAACTTAGATTAAAAAAAAATTCCTAAAACAACTTAGATTAAAAAAAAATTCCTACAAGCTACTGGTTCATACTAGGGGCAAGAATCATGTGATTGTATAAGGTCCAATGAAATTTAATCTAATAAAATTATATTAAAAATTAAATATGTTTTTTAGGTTTAAACTCGATCGTAGTCTTTTTATTCTTAATCTTCAAGCTTTGCCATGTTTTGGGCATTTTGGAAGTAAAGAATTAGGAATTGTTGAATGGCCAAATTCCAATGATAACATGTACCCCCACCATTTTGTTAATGGGAATTAAATTTGAGGGATTATCTTAAAAATAAAAACTTGTGTGAGACGTCTCCCGGGTCGTATTTTGTGAGACAGATCTCTTATTTGAATCATCTATGAAAAAATATTACTTTTTATTGTGAATATCGATAGGGTTGACTCGTCTCACAGATAAAAATTTGTGAGACCGTCTCACAAGAGATCTACTCTATTTTAAAACGTGATTACGAAATTTGTTTTGCCATATGAAAGCAAAACTTTAGGGTTTCATTAGGTAAAATAAAGCAATTAAAATTGAGAGCCCACCATTAAAGCCAACCAATCCCCAACCTTCACATTTATTAATTTGACCATATGATTTGTTATCTTTTCAACACTTTCTCGCACATTATTTGTTATTTGCATATTATTGTGTTAATTCGATAACCATGTGACTCGATGGTCCGTTGGTCATCCAAATTTTAGCTAATCGGATAATTTTTTTTATTCGAATAAATTAGTTATATAAAATATAAAAATTCTATGAAAATGCTAATCTCATTTCACCAGGGACGAGAAACAAAGAAAGAAGAAGACAAGAGAAAGGCTTTTTTACCAGTCGATCTGTCCGTAGATTTGACGAAAAAAACGTGGATGATAATAATAGTATAAGAAGGGAACAGTACTCCTCCATACAACCTGTCTCGCACAACTTTACAGGTTGGCTTCCCCGCCCACCGATTCCTTTATTATTATTATTATTATGTTTTTGTATTATTTTCCATAATACCACTCCACGCGGGAATTAATTTTAATTTCTTTGTTGCAGATAAATTTTGTTTATATGGGTTTTTCGCTAGTAATCTAATTGATTAAAATTTACTCCTAATATATATAATTTCATTATCGTTATCCTAATAATAATTAAAAAAAATATAATAAAATTTTATGAATCAATTGGATCTATTGTGATCATGATTCATATGAATAATAAATTTTAATATTACAGAAACAGAAATTTCACACAAAAAAAATCAAAATATTACACGGGATAACAAATTTTAACTAACTTCAAAACCGAAAAATTTAAGAACCAAAATTACCTTTTTCCTCAGTTAAATTAAATGAATATTGTGATAAATTAATTTTACAACTTGATATTGTTTACATTAATATATTTAGATCTCAGGGATCAATTCCAGCTCTCTTTCAATTATTCAAATTTCTTAATTTTGTTATATATATTTTTTTCAGATCAAATCAAGTACTAAATTAAATAATGGACTACGTCATCGTAGAATTATTATTAAATTGGTACATGTATTATATTATTATTATTTAATGACATGTAGTCTTCCCATAATACCCCTCACTCTCTATTTAAATGTACAGGCGTTCTCGATGCTCTCTCCGTAAAAAAAAAAAAAAGTGCAGAAAAGAGAGAGAGAAGTTGAAATTTAAGATGGGTGTATGCAGTTCTTGCGAGGCGNTAAATTTTTTTTTTTTAAATACAAAGCGAAAACGTAATGTAAATCGATCTGAAATACATATTAAACATAAACATACAAATCTTGTATTGTCTAGAATAATTCAACTAGGTCCAACTACATATTAGTGTTGAATCCTAATTTAATTCTGAGCCCGGATCTCCACGCTATCTAGTTCAGCCTCGTTCTCTTCTTGACCCTGATCCTGTCCCACCTGTTGTCATGCACATATACAAACAAGACAACAGTCGGATAACTCCGGTGAGAATTATATTCTCAATATAAACCATATATACATGCAATCATATAATCAATGTAACAGCATATAAAAGATATTCATAACATGCATCCTAATCAAAACATGAATAATATATTCATCGCATGTATCCTAATCCGAAACATGAATCAATATCAATAAAAAGTCATATTCTAAACATGTACCAAAATCAAGAACATAAATCCATGTACCATATTCAGGAACATAAATCACTATTAATCAATGAATTACTTTCTGTGATTCTCCGACTCAGACTCGACTCAGTCTTAATCTAGGGATCCCGATCAGAATAAGAACATACACCCACCTACATTCCCGATCGGGGTGGTGGTACGTTCTTATTCACAGACTTTGGCCCTTTCCATATCGAACATCAGTAATAGAAGCAACTCCAATTCTATCCACTTCGATATGACCAAACGTCCGATGTCCTAACCTATCTGTCAAAGACTATTGCACTTCCGCCATATTCCTATCTTGTCACAATGTGAAATGTGCCAGTAACGATTCTATCACTATCAGGCACTTCTGTCACAAGACCAATCATTTAATACCTGCTATCTATATATCAATAGAACAAGCATATCAATTCATTCATTAATTGCAAATATCAATGCAATAAAATAAAGTATGTGATTTAGGGAAACTCGAATCAAACCTCACTCGAGTTGGGAGTTGTGCAATTCCAACTCAACATTAATTTATACCTTTATCTTCCCCGTTTGACGAAGTCGAAGTCTCGAATTCAACTCTGTCCATACCCAATCTGGCAATGACAATATTGAACAGACACAATATCAATATATAACTCTATTCAATACCTGTTCTGATCAATACTCAAATCAAAACACCATCTTATCAATGTCACGATACAGCAATACAATATCAATACTGAATCTGATCAATATCATTCTACTGATGTTTCGACGGCATAACACTACAATCTCGATAACCCCGTCAATATCAACATCACAGATATACTACCAGAACTCATAATCAATATCGGTATAATTCATATTCTCAACAATAATAGATCATACTCTCAATTCTGTACAATCTCTATCATAACAGTTCTGAAAATCATAACAATTACATACACAATCTGTTCTTCGATCTGACTTCAATTATACGATGTCTACTATGTCAAGAACATCATATATGAATCATATCCGATTCTGACAATATCATAATTTCAAGACATATCGAAACGTAGTAAAACTTACATCCAGTTGTAGCCTGCGTCGATAGGCATACAGTACTGAAGTCGGATTGAAAATCAGACGGGCGGATCTTTCACAAACATCAAATTTCTAAACTAAAGGGCGTAAGGATTATTTCCTCACTTCTCGGTGCTTCTTTCTTCCAAAATGCTGAAGGAAAATCGATTTGTACATATATATACATCCGTTTGCATGCAAATGAAACGTGGCTTACTCTTCTTGACTTTCAGGCGGCGCTCGGGCGGTAAGAGAGTACCGCTCGAGCGCGGAACTTTCTGTCCGAGCCTTCCGTTGTTATCCATTGGCGCTCGGGCGGTTAAACTTTACCGCTCGGGCGCGGAATGTTCTGCCCGGATGCTTAGCTATGGTCCATTGGCGCTCGGGCGGTAACTTTCTACCGCTCGGGCGCCGCATGTTCTGTCCCAAACCTACTCTTGTGGGACACTGGCGCTCGGGCGGTTCTTTTCTACCGTTCGGGCGCCAGAAGTTCTGTCCAAAGTCTGGGCTTGTTATACACCAACGCCCGGCTTCTCCTTTCAAATTTTATTTTAGCTCCTGACATCTCAATTCTGTCAATTACTCAATATCTAATCACGATGGTAAAACCTCGGGCATTACAGTTAGGTGTTACCTGTTAGAAGAATTTGGAATCCTAATAACATAATGTAATTTAAAAATTGCACCAAAAATATAATAAAGTGGTATTTATTTCCAGTTGTCAATTCTTTCTCATTCAAGTTGGGTAGGGAATTAGCATAGGTTGGGTATATAAAGGGCTTTCGAATTTGACCACACAATGCATATATGTAGGCTACATAGCTACATTAGGTGAAGGCACTCGTTCACCACTACCCAATAACTTAAGAACTCCCAAATGTGCTATTCTACTTGTATTATGGTTATGAAATTTCATCGATTCGACCTCAAATTAAATCCAAAAGAAGTTTTCAAAAATTCATATCAGACAGTTTTACCGTAAATTATTTGATACGGATCTTCGACTCGATTCATAAAAAATATTATTTTGTACAACAACTATAGATCAAGTTGGCCCGTTTTATAATAGAGATAAGTTAAGTTGAAGCTCAAATTAAATTAAAAAACAGTGTGTCTGTTGACTCTTCTTTCACCAAATCTATGCCTAATTACATTATTCACTTCAAAGGGCTAGGCTTCAAGATACATGCAGCAACCTAAAATTATACAAATTATAAATAATACAACTAAAAATAATAATAATTAGCGGCTGAGAATTTTTTCCTTAAAATTTACAAAACGTCAAGGTCCGTGTTGTCACCATCCAGTCACAGTTTTTTTAAATGGGAAAATATTTAAATTATTTCCGAGTTAGTATATTTTGGATTTTTGAATCTTTTAGCTATGAATTTTTTTTAAATTATTTATTTATTTTTTACTTTCAATTCTGTTTTACAGAAGAGTTGATCTTATGTCAAATTTGCGGTAACACTCCAGTGAAATATGACGGAAAATCAGGGAAACAACCTAACTTACGTAATGAAGAGCAGACCAACTTACAATGTTAAATAATGGGATAATATGTGGTTTTCACTCTTTAAATTATCAGATTAGTGGAGTGAGTGACACTGTACGTAATTAAACACAATATTACCAAATTATGTTCCAACGCTTTTTTTACATTGGATCTGCGTGTAAATGTAAGCTATACATACCTTAAAATGGGAAAGATAAATGGTGTGAATTATTCTAATTATTTATAATTAATTACCTACACGCGACTTTAAAATAATTAATTATTTTTCAATTTGCTTATGCTAGCACTCAAACGCATATGTAATAATTGGATCTTTGTTAACCATTATGATTAAGAAATCATTTAATTATTTTTAGAATTTACAAAAATATGTTCATATAATAAATTTTATTAAATGAAATAAATGGTATTATATATATATATTTGTGTGTGTGTGTGTGAGAGAGAGAGAGAGACACACACACATGTCAAATTAGTCCCAACTTGGGTTTCACTAAGTGGTTGGGTTCTATCTATTGGGTTTCTTTAAGACAACGAACAAATCATGTGGTCAGGTGGGCCGTAGGTATTTGATAATTTAATTGGCTTCAATCATAATAATTATTCACGAACTTTACTGTTTAACCCAATAAAAAAAATACAATTTTGGAGGAATTTTCAGACACACACGTTAAAATTGAGATTTAGACTTAACTCAAACTCAAAAAATAGATCAATAGAGAGAATTGTCGAAGTTTATATATGCAATCTCAATATTTACGTTTTGGCCTCCGACAAGCAAAAGCATGTAGGAGTAGGAATTCTCTTTTCACCTCTGAGACTAAAATAACTGGAAATCTCATGCATAAGATCACGTTAGAACAAACAATAGCAGAGGTAGCAGCGGACTAGTATCTCGGGGAGGCCCTTTCAGTATATATAAAATGTATTAGTTAGCAGAGGTAAACTCTATCCAACCAATGTGTGACATCTTAACACACCCCTCACGTTCATGAATGAACAATTGAAGTGTGGAGACATTAACGGAAGACTCAACTATGTGCAGTTCAACACATAATGGTGCATCTGAGTTTTAATATTATGTTAAGATTGTGACTTGTACCTAACTCAATCCCAAAAAATAACTAAAAAGAGGAGTCCATAAATACAAGTATCAGGAACTTTATTCAACCAATACGAGACATTTTAACACATATCCAATTGATTGAGATAGACGTTTCAATTACCATGATTTTTTTTTTTGGGGTATTACATGATTATCACCCATCGACAACATTATAAATTAGTTTAAACATAAAGTTATCCGGATTTTTCAACTACTTTATCAAGTTTGGATTTTGAAAAAGTTTTTTGGAGCGTAAAGCGAAAATGAATTTTTACATATGTATACCATAATTCAAAGTATAGTTTTCGATGTTTTAGAAAGAAAAGAGTAGTAATATCAAAGTCGTGGCTAGCAGAACTCATAGATTCATGTAGCCTTTGGAGTGGATCTTATGTGAGACCGTCTCACGGATCTTAATATGTGAGACACAATAAAAAGTAATACTCTTAGCATAAAAAGTAATACTTTTTCATGGATAACACAAATAAGAGATCCGTCTCACAAATACGACCCATAAAACCGTCTCATACAAGTTTTTGGCTAACCTTTGAAATGTGGGATCTGGCAAGAGGGAAGTAACAACCCGAATGGATAATGTCATAATTATAGGTCTCATGGTCCCATTTTTCGATCTAATAAAAAGATTGGGACCCGCGTGGCTTTTTGTTTCCATCATTGCACCTCTAATAGGGGACATTTGTAGAAAATAGTCTCCAAAATAATGTTGTACCATTTCAAAGTTTTTCAAAGTTTAGTATCATTTTTTTAATATTAAATAATTTGTATTAGATAATTATAAAAATATATAAAATCAGTTATAAATAAAAAAATATTAACATAAAAATACAATGTATACATCAATTTATTTAAATGAATATAAATTAATATTAATAAAGTGACGGTAAATATTGTAAATGTTTGGTTGGTGAGATATTTGATTGTGAAATATTAAATATTTGAGAAATGAGATATTTGATTGATCTGGATAAGTGAACCCAAAATATTCATGCACAGTAACTCGTGTGTGATATTTAAAACATCTTCCTATTTATATTGCGAATATTTTAGATAAACTTCTTAAAGAATTAGAAGACCTCGGGTGTATTAGCACTGTATCAAAGATGTAGTCATCGATTATCCGGAGATTTCACAATTGCGGCAAACAAACATATTAATGACTAGACATACATTTGTTATGCTACTAATACTTGTATTTGATCTCTTATTCTGCTCAAGTCTCGCTAAAGAAGAGTTACGGGACTTGAAACAAAAGAACGCGCAGAGAAAAATGTCTCCACCACTGTGATTTCCTCAATATAATGAGCAATTTTCGAAATTTTTATGGGCCAAATAGATGGAGTAGTAGTTATTTCTCAGTATGATTTTTTTTTTTTATCGAGGTTGACAAAATAAACAATAGATGAAAAAATGGTATTTTAAACGTATGTATTTTTATAATAGAATTAGAAATTTTTTTTTTGACAGCATAATAGGATTAGAAATTAATCTCTTTAGGAAGATATTATCAATTAAAATATATAGAAATTAAAAAAGATAATGTATATAAGGTCACTGAGAACTTTGTTGCGTCGGTTCCAAGAATTGAATGCACTGATTTATTTCTTCGCCAACACATCTAGTTGGTGGACGTGGCCCCGTCGTCAAATTTAATCTAATTCTTTTTATATTATATTTATTACTTGGTATATTATTTATTAAAGCATGTCACGTGCGACTTCCAATAATTCACGTGCGTGGGACACATTTACCCATCAACCAACAAGTCAAACTCATTGCACTAATTTTCCTGCATTTCCCACACAAAAATCCATTAAATAATTTTTTTTTAAAAAAAACGATACTGAAATCTAAATCTATAAGTTTAGTATTTACAGTAATAATATAGTTTCAAGACATTAATATTTTTTTAAAGTTGATTTTTATAAAATTTGAACATAAAACTAATAAAATAAGATATTTTTATGTGTTACAGAGCATTCAGTACTCTACTGAAAATATTTGACACAGTCGGAAAGAAAACGAAGATGTTCCTACTCTTATCAATGTTCACTTCTCTAATGCTCATCTCCCGGGCTTCAACCCAAGCTCAGCCGCCGCCGTCTCCTCCGGCGGCAGCACCCCCAGCTCCATCGGTGGCTCTACCCAACTCGACCCAAGAATATCTTGAAGCCCACAACCAAGCGAGGGCCGAAGTAGGTGTCGGCCCCCTCGTGTGGAGCGAGCCACTAGCCAAATCCGCCAGCCTTACGGTGAGGCTCCAGAGAGATAAACAGAACTGCACCTTCGCTAACTTGAGCAACAGCAAGTACGGCGGCAACCAGCTGTGGGCCGGTGGCTTCACCGTCACGCCGCGCATCGCGGTGGAGACGTGGCTGGCGGAGAAGAAGTTCTACTCTTACGCTAACAATTCTTGCGCGCCGGAACACCGCTGTGGGGTTTACACACAGGTGGTGTGGAAGAACTCGCAGGAACTGGGGTGTGCTGAGGCTGTTTGTTCCAAAGAGCGTTCTAGTTTAACCATTTGTTTCTATAATCCCCCTGGAAATGTAATAGGAGAGAAACCGTACTAGAATTAAGTACTATGAATGTTATGGAGCAAACGATGTTTTTTGGAGTTGTTAAATCATCACTTTTGCTATATATTTTGTCTCTGATTTTGGTTCTTAATGGTTTCCATCTCTGATTTTCTTGTTTAGAGCTCGATTTCTTGAAGACATTAGCTTTATTGCATGCGCTTTTGAGAAGTTAGATTTTTCTTAAATAGTTGTATACCTGAAACTGAGATTGGATCTATATACAGTACAAAACCAGACCATTCAACTGAAGCGTGTAACAAGAATAAAGAATGAACCCGGGCCAATTTTCACTTCACCAGCTCTTTCAATATTAGATACCTGAAAGAAAAATTATGTGGAACCCATTCGATGTTTTTACGCGAAGATTGAACAGGTTTGGATCTTCTCTTAATGGTTTTCATTAGAGACTCAGGTAAAGATTGTTGGATCATCTGTACTATGTCACCAGTACAGAGACCTGACTCCTTGGCGAAGTACTCCACTATCTTCGGCAGGACGATCCTTTTTTCCTTCCGAATACCAAATGTAGCTCGAATGTACTCTTCTTTTGCAGCTTCCAGTTGATGATATACTCTGTTTGGCGTGTATGTACGAACCTAATAGCATACAAATACAAGACTGTTGGATCAAGAAATGTTGAACATGATAAGGTTTAAGAATAAGGGCGTGAATGATTGATTACTGCTGGATCAGAGTGGCTCCCGGTTGAGAGAGCAAAGTGCAGAAGTGGCTCGGATCCTGCAATAGCATATGCTTGCCGTGCGTCGCTTGATTTAAATTTTGTTCTTGATGAAAATAATAACCTAAGCCACTGAATGAAGAGCACATTTCATCAGCATAAACGAATGTTCTACATTTAACTCATATAGAAAGAATGACGTAAACATGTGTCAAGATTAAATCCAGGTAATGTACCTGTCCAGGATGCGACATTCGGCATCCCAGGATAGAATTCTGCATAACATCTGCACTCACTATTTGACCTCCAACATCGTAGGCAGCCTATGTAAGAAATACAACTGTGAGATCAATTTATTCCAGCCGAGCCCTTTATGGGAGATGTAAATGATTGATTTCTTGTTTTATTACCTTCATCAGTAGAAACATCCGCTTCATATTGTTTTCCGGGATGCCATATGCCAGAAACGCCTGTCAAAATAAAAATACCATATCCATAACTTGTAATGTTTACAAGATTTGTCATGTTGTAACAATATTACTGGGTCAAGTTTATACATGCATCACCAAAGCATTGTGTATATTGATCCAGAATGCCAGCTTCTCCTCATGGGTCAACTTTCCGGGATCTATCTCTTCCAATCGAGAAATAAGTGACCTGCGATATAAATTCAACTATCATATCAGGCTTGATCAAGGTGAAATATGTCTACCGAAAAACCTTTATACAATCCGATATCCTCACCTAAAGTCCCGTAATAAGTATTCGATATAGTTCAATTTCTCTCGTCTTCTGTATATACAATTTACTTCAACCATTGTGCTGTAAGGTCCACTAAAATCTTTCAGCCCTTCCGTATGAAACGGGTTATCCAGCCGAACATCAAAGGAAAATTCGTTTCTAAATCCATGACTCCACAAGTCAGGCTGAAATTTTGGAGAAAATGCACCCACAGATGAAAAAGATGAAGTGGGCGACGAGTAGCTGTGGTGCACCAATGGAGGATCAGCAAGCTTGTAATATATGTTGCACATGCACCTGACCATTTCTTCCGAAAGCTTGTTCGGTGTCTCTGGTAAATGATCCGAAATACGGGTTCCAAGATGCTCCGCCAAACTAATTACATTCGAAGATGTATTCTGAGAATACTGTAGAAAGTTCAAAACATTGCAAGTCATTAGAAAAATTTATAATGATCAGAATCCTATACCGTAAGTACTAATTTTCATGAACCAAGCCTAAAATAAAATATGAATACCTCCATCATGGACAATGGCTGAGAATAACATGTATTAAGAGAAGTTTTGCTCGACGGTGCTGTACGTTGAGAGAGTGAAGAGTGGGAGCGTTGAACTAACGACTCAACAAGATTATCTTCATCGATTTCCTTAGATAATGAATGAGTATTAATTTCAGGTGCAAATTTATCTTTTGCTGACGAAGTATCAGTTCCTGAAAAATCTAGTCGCCTCCTTCTCGAGGCCGGTTGCTGTGATTTTACTCCAAATTTCTCGGATGGGGTTAAGGAAGTTAATTGAGGATCAAATGCATTTCGATACAGTGACAAAAGATGATGCTCTAAGTGCTCGACTTCTAGCTCCAATACTGCAATTTCTTTAATGAGCTCCGCAGCTGGCTAGAATTCGGTAGCAAATCTTTCTTTGTTACACTTCAAATACTGATGATTTTAAAACTTGCAAGCGTGAAATCGATAAATACTATACCTGAGGAATAGCGGTTTCATTTACGTAGTGGGACGAAGCCTTGTAACCAAGTGCCTTTTCCATGGCACAGCGAACAGATACTTGATCCTGCAATCTTTTTTCGAGCTGCTGTATCTGCATTGAAAATAAAAATTTACAAATTCTCGAAGGATTTAACAGAAGTACAAACTAATCAGCAAGCAAAAAATGTTTTTTTTGCATACCTCTCGACTCAAAGAATCTTGGATTTCAGATTTACATAAATTATTTGTATTGCTGCTGAAAGAGCCATTTAAGTGTCCTGTATCCTGGAATCCAGTAATAAAAGTTTGTGTAATTTTTAAACGCGTTCGATTGCAACTAAATACATACCTTTGAGATAACTGCGAGTTATATCTACTAATTAATTGATAACAAATGATTATGTAGGACCTGGAAAGTACTTTTGCCAGAAAAGGAATAAAAAAAAGTGGAAGAATATACATGATTTCGCTATTTTTGGGAGAACCTGAATCCAGAAAGAATTGAGAAAGGACTGATAATCTGAATTGGAAAAGTTTATTGAAATATGTTTACTATAAGCGTAACTTACCAGCTTCTGTTGATGAGGTTGCTCCAAGGTATCTTCCTCAGGTTCTCTGCTGTGTGGGAAGCTGCCATTACAGTACAGTGACAGGAAACAGAGTTTTAACTCAACATATAAATATCACACTGCAAAAACTGAATGCGGAAATAAGAACATAACCCGAAAAGCCTCAAAACATAGACAAGGGAATCAAGATTTTACATAGCTCCCACCGACTCGATTATCCACTCGAAAAAATTGACAAATTCTTAGAAGATCTCCAAAAACAACAGATAAAACTAAACGAAGACCAAATATATGGCTCACAAAGCTAAGCTTAACACAAACCCATTATATAAAACCGCGTAGTACAGTAAAATAACCGAGTAAAAAGGTACCTCTTGGAACGCCTGTGTCTAACAAGCGCAGGCAACTTGCTGCTGCGAAACCCTTCGAAACCCATTAAAACGAGAAGCTAAACGAAAAAGGAAGAAGTGGCAAATGAACTCACAAGCTCTATTGGAAAGAAAATGATTGCAAGGAATTGAACTCACAAGCTATATTTGAAAGAAAATGATTAGCAAGGAAAGACTTTTAGGGTAGAAAATGGTCACGAAAAAACGCAGCTTGGAGTCAAAGCCCGCAATTGTCTTGTTCTACATTTGTCCATGTTTCAGCACTAAACCAGGCAATGACTTCCTAAATGCAAAGTCTGAACACCACAGAGGGTCATGTGCGCAAACAAAAATGGCTGAGAAAAGGAAGCCCTTTTGACCATTAGACGCCTTCTTTGTTAAAGAAAAGCAGCTCTCATTACCATTTTCTGTACTCTTTTTCTGTGAAAACTAGGCTTTTTTTGCAATGGAGGGACTTTCCGTTTGGCGTAGAGAGAAGGAATCAGATTTTGTTTGCTTTTGTCGAAGAAATTTCACTGGCGGTAGTACTGCTCAGAAAGTTGACTATTTTGGAGCAAGAATAACAGAAAGGTTGGATAACAAGCTTTATTATATTAATCTTTATTTATATATGTACAAATAAAGTAAAATTGAGATTTTTGTGGAGAATTGAGATTTCTGTGGAGATAAAAGAAGAAAGATAATATATACATATAATATCGACAAATATATAAATATGGTCTAAATTTTCTTGCGCTATCAATCAATCACTTTAATAATAAAAACTTATACTTGTTTAGGTGAGTTGTGACGTCTTTAGTGCAACAAATATAAAATTTCTGATATGCCATCACTCACTTCTCTTTAACAAAAATTTGTCATATTTTTAAAATCCGTATTATATGTTTTTCTGTCATTTTGGAATTTTTATTTGATGTATGTACAATTGATTAGATTTTTCAATTAATACTTAATTATTCGATCCTAAATTAAAAACAAAAGCAAGTCTATTTAAATATAATATACACGAAAGCAAGCCTACTCAAAAGAAGTTAGAAATTATGAGGTCAACAAAAAGCGAAAAGGTGTATGTAAAAGTATTGGAAATTCGAGGGCTTAACTGGCTGAGGAATCAGATTATTTTTTTCTTAATAAACAAAAAAAACTTTTTATAGAAATGCACCATAGAACATACGAGTCAAGACTAAAGATGTATGTTTTTTCTAAATTCTAATAATAAAATTTTCATTTACTAAAATAACGACTGAATTCTTTAGATATCTCAATGCAAATGCATCCATATTTAAAAAAAAAAATTGAATATTTATCGAGGGATGGAACTCATCCCATTTACAATTAGTTTAATGAATTAATGATATATACTAGAGGGAATTAACTTAATTGATATAAAAAAGAAAAATAAACAAAGCGTGTTACCTCAAAAGCGAAGAAAGTTAATTGGCTCTAAAAAGGGAACATTGGATACTTTGAAAGGAAACGAAATTTTGTGGGTTTCCCTTTGTCTAAATCTTTACTTGAAATTTAAGAAAAATGTGAGATACCCACGTTGTCTTTTGGTACAAAAGTGAGTCTAGTTTGTCAAAGAATCAGTGAATAATTAATGTGTACGTGGGTTGATCTTTTCCAATATCCATACAAAAGAAAAGGATGATTGCGGTGTTAGGTTCTTAGGTACTAGGCCTCCCCTATTTTATTTATTTAATTTTTTTTTATAGTTCTCCTAGAGCAATTTGTATACGTTAAAAAAAAATGGTTTTATTTTTATACACTCAACACTTTCTTGGCCAAATATATCTTATAAGACTTGTATATTACAATTTACACAATGATATGATTTGCGGGATACAATATTAAACTCGAGGGTTTACTAAGTGTGTGTTTAATAGGTAGTGGTTGTGTATTCTCAGTAAAAAAGAGAAGAAATGAGTTTTATTTCGAGATCTGGATTTCAAATTTTGTGAATAAAAATTAAGCCGTAGAAAAACTTTTTTGTAATGGGTCAAGCTCGATCGACTTAAATCTGGATTAGTCAATGCAGTTTATCCATATATGGCCCATATACGTACTTGGTCTGCTCCTCAGCCTGATTTTGTGAAGATTAATGTGGATGCAACTATCTCACATGGAGCACGTCACTCGGGGGTTGGGGTTGGGATCCGACGTAGTCAAGGTGTGGTATTGTTTTTATTGTATATTTATCATCCAACAACGTTGTTTTGGAATATATTCACAGTACTGATCGACTTTTGAAATTTATAGCACTCAAAAAACACATTTTTATCTCAAGCACTTCAAAAAGACATACTTTGATTTAACATATGTATATATACAAGGCATGGCTTCAAAGCTCTAAACCCATTTGAAATAAGCCGGAATGGTCTGAAGAATATGACACTTCCCGGCTCCCGCTGCCCTCAAATCAAATGATTACCGAGTTGAACTAGCAACTGCTGCTACACATCGCCCATCGGCAAAGTTAATGTATCCATCAATACTTTTGTCCCCAATCCTTCGTCGGACATAAAGATGCACACTCCTACATTTGAAATACTAGAAAAATGCATGTGCGTTGCACGTGAGAACCAACTGCTGAAAATATATGTACGAAATTTTGATCATATTTAAATTAATTAAACATGGCTAATAGCATTTATCAATTGAAACAAATAAAGTCACAAAAAATAAAAAAATCATGACTATAGACGTTATATATATGAATCGGAGAAGTTATCTTATCTACTTGACACACTTTTCAATATGCTTCTTGGTTGATTTTGACAACTCAACACCTCTTTGTCGTATTTTGTTATAATATGCATATAACCATTTTGGTATACTCAACAAGTATCTGATCGTTTTTAACATCTATTATATTATTCACAATCCTCATCAGTGATCTGACATGCTCGTAGTTTGCTTCCTTATCACGACATTTTTTCGGTTTTCTACATTGTTTTTATCTGATAATCTTATTTTTCCGACTATTTGTTTTGTTGTTAAATGATTTTTCAGTTTTTGACAATCAACTATAACTCTTGAGAAAAAATACATTTAGTCGTGATAGATTTTCACTTGTGACTAAAAGTATGCATAACATGTATATTCTTCAACAACATAATCAATTAATAGTGTTGCACCTTCTTCAAACATTGTGATACTTGTGATATCATTTTTATATATTTAGTATCAATATTGTCAACATATAGCTATAATGTTAATAAATTATTAACAACTATTTCTCAATCACTGTGACAAAAAATACTTGAAGATCTCTTTAAATGAATATATCTTAGAATTGTGTCCTCGTTTAATTTGACGCAATTCAGGAAAGTCGTCTCGTTCGTCATTTTTTTGAAAGCTTTAGAACAATGATTGCGTGCATCATATCATGAAGATGATATAGTTTCAATCTAATTTATTGAGTCTAGAACATAATATTATATTATTTATTTAAACAAAACGAATTTTCTTCTATTGAGTTGATATTTTGTTTTATAATATTTTATATCTTATGGAACGACATACAAAATTAATAATTGTATTTAAAAAATCTTGAGAAAAGACACAGATAACGTAATTAAGATATGCGTATGAGATATCATTCAAATATATGTCAACATATTTGTCTTATTCAATATCCCATCTAATAATACAATTGTTTATATTTCATAAGCATTTTATGATAATCAAATTTAATTTTATGAAATATTGTAGAATTCTATTTGAATTTCAATATTTGGCTAAGTGAATTTTTTTGGCGAGGAGTTTTCTATGCTAGCATCGTATATCATATTGATTAGTTGGCTAGACACTTTAACTAAAAAAAGAGACAAAAACAACATTTTAGCCACCTCGAAATATATCGAAATAATATTGGAGGGAAAAAAGTGAAACTGGCTCAATGTCTCAACAAAATGCATAAAATCGATCTATTGTGTCTACAACGCTTTAGAATTATTCTCATACCATTATGAATAGAATGAGAAATATGCACATTTTTTTTCATGTATTTTTTTCTGAATTAAGAAATTTTTTTTTTTGAAAAACTATTTTATTGTTTAGAAATATTGACATTTTATATGATAGCCATATATCGCAAACCATGAAGTAGCACCATAATCACTATATAACACTTACGTTAACGTACACATACAATTCTTCAATTTCTTCTTCATTGTGCTTCATTGAAATTTAAATCTGAATCATTCTTGATCTTAACATTTTGCTTTAAATACGATTTAATATATATGTATATGTTTCATGTTACTTAGTTAGACCTAATTTCAAATATCTATAAAAAATGTGTCTGAATTATATCATACAGAAATTAGGACATAGTAATATGTAACATTATTTTTTATTTAACATGTCTTTTATTCATCCACTATATTTGTCTTAACTTTTTTGTTCAAAATCTGACGCATTTCGTAGACTATATGTATGAAAAACCAATAAATTACATATTTCACAGAAACCATCTATTATCTTCTTTGTAGGACAGAAGACCCAAAATATGTGGCTTTGATTGGTGTACTCTCATACTTATTTTCATATAAACAACAAGACACATCATATAATATTAGAAAAATCAATTACCGCCAACAATATTAATCAAATGAATAAAAAAATCATAACACAAACAACCTCGATAAGAGAAAAATGATAAGTCAAAGTTTAAAAATAATTTATTTAGTACAATAACACAGAAATGGAAATATATATGAACAACAAAAAGCATAAATCAATCTCAAATTAAATACTAACTTATATTATTCACAATTTGTATAATTTTTCCAATATTTTTTTCAAATAAAGAGAAAGCATCTTATTAACGTCATTATTTCATAGATATTCCACATATTTTTTTAGGGAAAAAAAACACACGAAGGGAAAAATAGTGCCTGGAAATCATCATAAAAAAATTCTTTAATAAAACCATTAAGAAAATAGTCGTAAAAATATAATATAAAGTCACACAATTTTTCTTAAACCAAAAAAATATTAGACCATTGACAAAATATATCTAGCAACAACAAAACATGCGTTAACTGGTGATATAATTAAAATTTAGAATCATGCATAATCATTGAATTAAAACAAAATCGCATGCCAAAAATCTATTGGATGTTATATCTTTTAATAATTAATCTATGTTTGGAAATACATTTAGTCCACCTAAATGTACCAAAATTTTTTAGTCCACCTATTATTTTCACAATAAATAATACTACAAAAATAATATAAGCAAGCACATAAAAACTCAAATTCAAATACCTTCTATAAATATAAATACAAAAATTTTGAATAGACAATACAATAATGTAGTAAAAATTTTAAATATTGATTTATAGACACGAGTCTGAAAATACATTTGCCCCAATAAATAAAAAATATTATCTCTTGATATTCTGAGACATAAGGTAAAAACAAAAAAATATTTCGGCATTTTTAATATTTTCTAAATCACTTCAAACTATATAATCTAAGCAAACAACAAACATGCATTATGTGTTTAAAAATTAACAAAATATCTCAACAATAAAAAATTGAAAAATAACCAATTTTGTG
>NC_133320.1:2768421-2771384 GCF_012295235.1 Primulina huaijiensis
GGTTTGTCACACATAAAGTTTTACGGTTTGACCAATTGACACCTACGTCAGTGCAATTCTCATTATTTCACAATTAGTTTTGTATATGACTTTGCACAATACATCACAATTATAAGAAATAAAAGTCTTATCTTGGGTAACAAATAAAACATTTGACCTCAAGATTAAGAAATGTTTGAACTAAAAGATTAATCTTTCAATATCATTCAGTTTTGTTAGGTTAAGCTTGCATGAGTGAGAGTAGTACTGAGATGGATGAATTCTTAGGAAGTTCTTGTGCATACTGCTGATATTGTGTCGTTCATTTTAAATTCCATTAAAGATATAATTTTTTTTATAAAAAATGGACTGGAAATTTGATTCCAATTTCATTTTTATTTAATTTATTGTAAAAATCATTAATACCTGTAAAACAAAAAAAACATGTATTTATTAATATTATTTAATGAATATAAGGACATACATGTAAATTCACACAATTTATGCTATTCATGGATGGTAATTTACTCAAGCTAAGATAAAAATTAGCACAAAAACTCATATAAGGTTGTTTCACGGTCAATTTTGTGAAACATGTCTCATATATATCCGACTCAAATCATGAAAAAACATTGTTTTTCACTCTGAAAATGGGCTGGATCAACCTATCTCAGGGATATATATCATGATACCAGTTCACAGAAGACATACTCAAAAATTAGAAAACTATAAAATTTTGAACAAAAACGTAAAATTCATTTTTATTCTATTTATTTTAAAATTTACTAATTAATGAAAAAATTGAAATCAAACAAAAGAACATCCTAAAAAATAAAGATAGAGTTCACAAATCAAACAAAAAAAAGAAATAAATAAAACAAATATAATTATTTTTAAAATAAGAATATAGTTCATTTTTAAAAAAATTGAACGTAAATTTCATTATTATTATTTTTATTTCAAATTTAATTAAAGATATAGTTTTTTTATAAAAAAATATAGAGTGTAAATTTCATTCCAATAAGTGGTAACTGAATTTTATTTTTATTCAATTTATTTTAGAATTCACTAATAGATGAGAGAACAAACCAAAACATGCATGTATTTATTATTATTATTATTTTAAATTTTATTAAAGAGATATATATTTTTTTTAAAAAAATGAGTGCAAATTTTATTCCAAAAAGTGCAAAATAAATTTAAATTTTATTTTAAAAAATGACAGCTAAAATTCAGTTTTCTGCAATTTATTTTAGAATTCATTAATAGCTAGGAAAAAACAAACAATAAACATATATTTATTATTATTATCATTGTGAATTTCATTAAAGATATAAGTTTTTTTAAAAAATAGAGTACAAATTTCATTAAAAAAATTAGACTAAAATTTATTTTTCTTCAATTTAATTTAGATTTTTTTAATTAATAGATAAAAATACAAATAAAGTAACATGTATTAATGAATATTATTTAATGAAGATAAGGACATAGATGTAAATTCACAATTTAAAATCATATATTTAGAGTCGTAATAATAATAGCTAGGAAAAAATATGAAGATCAAGAAATGTTTGAACTAAAAGATTAATCTTTCACTATCATTCAGTTTTGTTAGGTTAAATTTGCATGAGTGATAGTAGTACTGAGATGGATGAACTCTTAGAAAGTTCTTGTGCATATTGCTGACATTGTGTCGCTTATTTTAAATTCCATTAAAGATATAATTTTTTATATAAAAAATGGCCTGTAAATTTTATTATTCCAAATTGAAATTTCATTTTTATTTAATTTATTGTAAAAATCATTAATACCTGAAAAAAAACAAAAACAACATGTATTTATTAATACTATTTAATGAATATAAGGACATACGTGTAAATTCACACAATTTATGTTATTCATGGATGGTAATTTACTCTAGTTAAAAATAAAAATTGGCACAAAAACTCATATAAGACTGTTTCACCAATCAATTTTGTGAAACATGTCTCATATCCGATTCGAATCATGAAAAAACATTGTTTTTCACTCTGAAAATGGACCAGATCAACCTATCTCAGGGATATATATCATGATACCAGTTTACATAATACCTAATAAAAAATTAGATAACTATAAAATTTTGAACAAAAACGTAAAATTCATTTTTATTTTATTTATTTTAAAATTTTCTAATTATTGAAAAAATTGAAATCAAACAAAATGACATCCTATAAAATAAAGATAGAGTTCACAAATCAAACAAAAAACGAGATAAATAAAACAAAAATAATTATTTTTAAAATAAGAATATAGTTTATTTTTAAAAAAAATTAAACGTAAATTTCATTATTCTTCTATTTATTTTAAATTTCATTAAAGATATAGTTTTTTTTTAAAAAAAAACGTAGAGTGTAAACTTCATTCCAATAAGTGATAACTGAATTTTATTTTCTTCAATTTATTTTAGAATTCACTAACAGATTGGAGAACAAACCAAAACATGTATTTATTATTACTATTATTTTAAATTTTATCAAAGAGATATATGTTTTTTAAAAAATTGAGTGCAAATTTTATTCCAAAAAGTGGAAAATAAATTAAATTTTATTCTAAAAAATAATAACTAAATTTTTCATTCTAAAAATGATAGCTAAAATTCAGTTTTCTTCAATATATTTTAGAAGTTATTAATAGCTAGGAAAAAAACAAACAAAAAACATATATTTATTATTGTTATCCTAGTGAATTTCATTAAAGATATAAGTTTTTTTAAAAAATAGAGTGCAAATTTCATCAGAAAAAATGGAAGCTAAATTTTATTTTTCTTCAATTTAATTTCAATATTAATGAATGTTATTTAATGAAGATAATGACATATATATAAATCCACAATTTAAAATTATATATTTTGAATCGTAATAATAATAGTTAGGAAAAAACAAAAAAAACATATATTTATTATTGTTATCATTTTGAATTTCATTATAGATATAAGTTTTTTT
>NC_133320.1:2772691-2834750 GCF_012295235.1 Primulina huaijiensis
AAAAAATCCTTTAATAAAACCATTAAGAAAATAGTCGTAAAAATATAATATAAAGTCACACAATTTTTCTTAAACCAAAAAAATATTAGACCATTGACAAAATATATCTAGCAACAACAAAACATGCGTTAACTGGTGATATAATTAAAATTTAGAATCATGCATAATCATTGAATTAAAACAAAATCGCATGCCAAAAATCTATTGGATATTATATCTTTTAATAATTAATCTATGTTTGGAAATACATTTAGTCCACCTAAATGTACCAAAATTTTTTAGTCCACCTATTATTTTCACAATAAATAATACTAAAAAAATAATATAAGCAAGCACATAAAAACTCAAATTCAAATACCTTCTATAAATATAAATACAAAAATTTTGAATAGACAATACAATAATGTAGTAAAAATTTTAAATATTGATTTATAGACACGAGTCTGGAAATACATTTGCCCCAATAAATAAAAAATATTATCTCTTGATATTCTGAGACATAAGGTAAAAACAAAAAAATATTTCGGCATTTTTAATATTTTCTAAATCACTTCAAACTATATAATCTAAGCAAACAACAAACATGCATTATGTGTTTAAAAATTAACAAAATATCTCAACAATAAAAAATTGGAAAATAACCAATTTTGTGCGATATGTGGCCTTTTTTTCTATTTTCTTTCGGTGAACAAACAAATCACATACACAATCCAAACACAACATGATCAATACAAATGACGTATAATAATAAAACATGTTAACTCTAGGCTAAAAAAACTCATCTCATTGCAAGAACACAAAATGATCAAATGGATCATATTATTTAGTAATATTTATTTAGCAGCACATATAACAAAAAATTGACTAAATAGCTTAAAAACAGTGTTTGAAATCACTTACATACAAACATTTCTCTCAATCACGTATCTCTATTGACACATAAAGAGTCTTAAAATATCTCTATTCTAAATGGGAGAAAGAAGTTTTATATGACCTTAATATTTATTAATAATTTATTTTTATTCAATCCGACTCATCTCCCTTCGTCTTCCCATTATACCCTCAATGTTTGTAATATAAACAATTTATTTAAATTTATAACATTATGATAGTGATTTTCTATGAATTTAATGTCAATGTAAATATTAAAGTAATTAATTTTAAAAGTAAAATTAAATTGAATTTGAAAATAAAATCAAAATTATAATTATATTGTTTGAGTTAAGTACATTATTAATGACTATATTAAATCAACATAGAAAATGACTTAAATAACCTCATGAACATGATAAATTGTAAAACAAATAAAAGGGTAAAATAGTAAGTTCACATTTAAAACTCATATATTTATAATAGTATTTATATTTATATTTATAATAGTATTAGAATTAAATCAACATAGAAAATGACTTAAATAACCTCATGAACATGATAAATTGTAAAACAAATAAAAGGATAAAATAGTAAGCTCACATTTCAAACTCATATATTTATAATAGTGTTAGATTAGATTAGATATTAGATTAGTTTGATACTTTGCCTAAATCACCTCAATCGGGCCTTTTCCTTGTCTTAGCCGAAATGGAATACTGTAAAAAATTGCATAGTTTTGCTTTTGTGATATTTTTGTAAAGATCACTCCACTTAAACTTCCATGGATATATTTATATAGATATAGTAAAATCGAGGAAATTAACCTGATTGCTTGATTGTAGCCACAATGTAAGCCATTATGGCCATCATTTTGCATTTCAAACTTGTGACTGTTTATATGAGATTCTTGCAACCCCTTTACTGATATTTGTGCTAGAATTAATCAATTGGATACTAGGTTGCTTGGATTCACAACATAGATTAGATTATCACAGCAAACACCAGTTTTTTAAAAACCTTCTTTAAATTGTTAACTAAACATGAATCTTATTGTTGGAATTCAGGCATGCAAAATCTATTAAAAACTATACATTTACTATTATCATTCAGTATCAGTACATAAATGCTTAGAAGCACCTGATCCCAAAATACTTTAAGAAATGCTGCCAAATATGTAGTACTTACTCCGAGTTGCCTATTATTAAATCAATCAACAACATCCCCCAAGTTCTCTAACCGAAATTGCCTCTTCTCCGGCAAGTTCCCGATGTGACGTAGTCCCAGTGTGAGTGAAACGGCATCACCTGCACTTGTCCCTAGCCTTGTAAGCGTGGATCCAATGCCACCATTTAAGGGATGATTAATAGTGCCATAATCATCAGCGCTGCAAACATAGCTGGCATGGTGGCATGTGCGTGCAGAAATGTTAACTGCCGGCAATGATATCTCTGCCAAGGATATGGAGGCGAGGTTAGTGGCTGAAGGGAGGGGAGAAGTCATCCCTGCAGCGGAGGAGGAGGAGTCTGCGTGCTGTGTTGGAGTTTTTAAAATGTCGTTGCAGATTGGGCTATTGCTGCTTTGGTCTTGTTCCTGCTCTTCTGACTCCTCTTTGGATTCTTTCTGGTACATTTCTTCAACCATGGGTTTCCATAATCGAACTCTAGCATTAATGAACCAATTCGAAACCTGGGAAAAAAACGTATGATGAAACTAAACCCAATAAACCTACACAAGTTTATCTCGTTTATAGATTTAATGATGCTCATGATCACCAAAAGATGTAAAAAAATATGACTACTACGTTTTAAAAAAGAGAAAACTATATTTTTGGTCATGTAATTTTATTGCTTTACGATTTTGGTATTTTATATTAGCAAATTTCAGATAAGTCAGGGATCTTTCGATTTTTAACAATTTTAATCTTTTTTAATTCATTGAGAGTAATGATGAGAAACTATACATGTCAATGCTTCGTTGATGACACATCAGCGTCATGTTGAAAAATTTAGCGGATTAAAGCTGAAATTTAACAAAATAGATGTCCAAAATTGCAAAGAGACAAATACACATGACAAAAAAACAAAAAAACAAATTTCAGTTAATTTAAAAAAATGTCGATACTTTTCAGTGTCTTCTTTAGAGCAATGTAGGGAATAATTATTATTTTTTATATTTCGACAAAAATATTTTCAGTCTATATTCCAAATAATAACTTTAATTTCTAAAAAAAAGAAAAAATTCACTTCGCCTTTAATTTTACGGCTAAAGAAAAACACAAGCTATAAATTTTGAAACTTTTGGTGTTTGGTATACGAATAGAGGAAATGTTTTAGACAAAATAGAATATATTTAGGATAAGAAATTTGGTAAAAATGTTTTATGGTTTTCCTTTAATTCCCCAATTTTTATGTTCAATCAAACGTCCTATTAATACAATATATAACGATTCAGCGTCATAAGAATTATAACTAGCCACATAAAATTAACATGCAAGGATGAATTTTATGATATTTCAAATTGTTTAATTAAAATGATTATATACGATGGATGAACGTTAAAATTTCTATCCAACAATGAATATCATAAAACTTTCTGTTTATATAATCCTGTTTCATTGCTTACGAGTTCGTATATTTAGATAGAAGTGAAATAGTGATTAATTTCTATCTATTTATTATTTAATAACTCGTGAAAAAGAGCAAGAAATGTCAAGAAAAAAAGTTTACCTGGTTTCGAGAGAGACCAGTTTGTCGAGCCAACAGATGCTTATCTGCATCGCTTGGGTACCTGTTCAAATATTCAGACTTTAAGAGACAAAAACTGCTAGGAAAATGACACTATTATACATACAGATCACTACGTGTCTAAATTCTACAAATCTACACCATATCTTTACCAATATATGTGTACATATTAATATATATACTTCTTGATTTTCAAGCTTTTCCCCTTTTTTTTTCTCTCAAGAAAACTGTAACTTTAGATGAGTGCATGGGCGTGACAATCTAAGATAGATCACAGAGTAGTACGCAGCAGCATATGCTGCAGCAGATGAAGAAGTAAAATGGTACAGCTGCATGCATGCCTGCTCTCTCTTTTTTATTTTAATGAAATAATTATAAGCTGGTAACTTTATTTTGAGATGATATATGTAAAATGCACGCGGCAAAAAAAAAAAGAAATGATTTACATTATCACTATTTCTCACATAATATAAAATGGTGTAAATTAGATTAGTTAATCCTAACTAAAAAAATATAAGATCACATATATAAATAATACTTTTCTCAAAATTCGATATTATGATAAGAACATTACCCTCACTTCAAATCTAATGGTTTCCATGTACATATATTTTATTTGGTCAAACACAAATAGGGTTGTTGTCTATTATAGACCATTTGAATGGGTAGACATACATCCATGGTCAATATAATGCATGAGAAATTCTGGAAAACATTTATTAAGAATAAATATTTTTGTAGGATGCTAGAACTACTCTATTCATTATTTTAGATTAGATTAGAGTAGTATTTTCTATGCTAGGTAAGCTGTACTTTTACAGGGCTATATCAACAACATTAATCACTTGTGAGTGAGATATCAGACTCTGAGAAAAAAAAAGAACACGTACAGATCCAGAAAAAGAAATTTTCTTCAGCTTTCTGACTCAAAGGACAATTCAGTATTCAAGTGATATTAAATGTTAATAACTTGAGGGTTTATAAATCGTATTCTCATCAACATCTCATGCATAAAAATACAAAAATAGAAATGAGTAGATCACGTACAGGAATACAAGGAAAAGATGCATATATAATATTATGTTCACGCCGTAATTTGGAGTTTTATTAGATTGCATAATGAATTAATCTTTCAACAAATACATAAATCTTGCTTGGACAGAAGATTTTATTATTTTAAACAAAATAATTTTCAAGAAAAAACAAATATTAAATTAATGTTAAAAATAAAAAAATTACATTTCAAAATAATGTTCTAACATTTTTTTTATTTATATTTTTACTTTCACCTTTTAAGCATTAGTCACGTAATTGAAAAATATGCAAAAAATATTTGTAAAAATAAAAAATAAAAAATTTCTATATGTCATATTAGACTGATTCTAAAAATCAAGACGGTAAAAAATACCGTCTACAGTCTAAATACTGTCTTAGAAGGTGTCTTTTAGACCACTGTTTTTTACCATAAAAGTTTGCAATTTGCGTCAGCAATTGACATAGGACAAAAATATAAAGAGAACTTACGGGTTAAGAAAATGTTCGAAAAGCCAAGCCCTCAAAACATTGACTGATCGATCGGGCAAGCCCCGTTGAGGCCTCCAGGCTTCTTGTTCCACTAAACCCATCTGATGAATTCCTCGGTGCTGCCTTAGGCTCTGTTCCAGGATCCTCAGTCTCGGGGTTTCGCCTTTCGTCAGGCCTGATGTGCCGGCGGCGTCTTTCTCACCTAAAATCTCGCGGCTAAGCTTTAACTGAGCTGAAATGGCTTCCTTCAAGCCTCGGAAATGTTTCGACATGGCTTTTTGTGCTAGGGAAGTGTACGGCGCCGCCGCTCCAGAGCCCATCACGGTATCGAAGGAATTCATGACCATTTGCATTTGTTCGCAGTAATGGCTGTACTTGCTATCCACCTGAAATCAATTATATATATCTTGTAATCTTTATAGTGATAAAAGAGAATAAATTGATGATTAAATTTTTTTTATAATGTTAATTCAATAATTTTACTGTTGGAATATAAGACTACGATATTGTTCAAAGTAAAAAATTATTAATTATACTGCCATTTTTTAGCTCAAACTTTTGAAACAACTTGATATATATGAAATTCAAGAAATGACCATCAAAAAGGAAAATAATTCCTTGGTCTTTGTTATCACTAATGTTCAAAAAATTTATAAATTACATGCATTTTAACAAATATAGATTAATTCTTGTTAATTTATATGTGTGAGAAAAATAAATTATTAATCATAGTATCTAAGATAAACTTAAAATTTTAACAAACACATGACAACTATTTGAAAAAATATATTTCAAATTTAATTACATGATGGCTTATTTCATGTAACTTCGACAAATGAGGAAAAATCAAGATCCGAAAAATAATTGAATAAAAGCAAAGGTACATAAAATGATTGTTGATGTCAAAGTAGAACATCCTTGTCCATCTGTTGCTGATACTGTGTCTTTTCCCAATACAGACAACAAGATATATATGCATTAGGTAATAGAAATAGAATTATCATATTTTATATTTAAAAAAAATTAAAGAATTATCAACATTTTTTTTAGTTTTAGTATTTGACTCTACGTAATTCATTATATAATAATATAATATTTGATAAATACTTAATAGTATTTCGAAAATAAACCAAAGTTAATTAATTAACTAATCATATTACGTGTAATGGGAAACATTTCATTTAATTAATTGAAATTTGGTGGTGGCCTGATTCAACAGCCGGCAATTAAATATAGCAGTAAACTTTTTGGTTATAATTTAAAAAACAATGGATTCTGGACTAAATGTGCGTTCATGATTGGCTAACTATGAGTAGAAAATAGATTAAAGATTATATACCTCGTCAAGCATAGATAATAGTTTGACCTTTCTTCTCTGATGCTCGAGCCTGTCGGAAGCTGACGGAGGAGGGGGGTCTTTTGGCTTAGATGAAGAATTCCCACCGCCGGCGCCGGCGGGTTGGTCGGGACTAATTGGGTTTGCGTTATTATTCTGTTTGATGCGTTTATTTTTCTTGAGATGACCAAAACCAACGCTGCAGAACTCTTCTAACAACGCTTGCGCTGACCTTGTGTACTTGGAATTTTTCAGTATGTGGAATGCTCCAAAAGGGGAACCCAATCCTACTTGCATCTGGCGGGTATGATCAACTTCACTGTGAAAATGGTATAACCCGCAGCCGGCAGCCGGGTTCTTGAGCTGATAATGTGGAGGAGCTGACACTCCGGTATGTCCGAAAAGGATCACGTCACCATTTCCGGCCTGCATTCTTAAATTATCACCTTTGGACGCCTCCAAGTGCTGTAATGAAGATGATAAGGATAAAGAAAGCCCTCGCCCTTCCAAAACTCCTGAAGTATTATGATTCAGGTTGATTCCATTTTGGCTGTCTTGTTCCCACGTCATTTGACCAAAAGCCCCTCCGGCGGCCGCGTTGTCAAATCCAAGGAGTGTGGGGGGATTTGAAGATGGGTCTGGAAGTAGCATGTGGAGAGTGGAAGAAGCGGAAACAGTGGGAGGATCAGAAGGAGATGAGGAAGGTGACCTTTGTTGTTGTGGATTCATCAGAAAAAGCTGCATGACTGACGCTGGATCCGCGTTAATGCTTGAAATCTGATTCTTGGAATCCACCAAAGGGCTGACTAAACCACCGCCCACCGCCACTTCTTGACGGTTCAGAAACCAATCCCCGGTGGTATCGACTCCGGCGAGAGATGGCCTCGTATCCCCGTAGCTTCCAGATATCTGATTCTCCATCAATTCGGTAGCCCTCGTGGTTTCGCCTGGTGGGAAGTATTTGAACATTTCTGAGAGCATCCCGCCTGTTTCGTACGCTGGTATTCCACCCGATCCTTCGTCTTCCATACAGTGCCCGAACTCTTGAATCCTAAGCTTATCTTGTTGCGGTACTGATGATCTCTCGAATCCATTAAAGAAACTAAAAACTCCTTGATGATAATCTTGGGACATAGAATTTAGCTATAATTTCTTGGTCAAAACCCGTGTTTCTATAATATTTATATCCCTATCTTCTTCTTCATCATCATCATCATCATCATCATCATCATCATCGTCGCAATCTCTTGTTCAGTCAAACACTTCACTCAGTACTCCAGCCCGGTCCCCCCTTTTGCATCAGCTCAATCTGCCATTAATTTTGTATATTTATCTTATTCAAGAAAATTGATCCAAGAAATAAATTAAATAACTCCGAAAATATTTCATTCACAGATACGAAAATATCAGCTTTTTATTTATTTATGTAAACATGGACATACCTGTTATGGTTTCAGACTGTAAAGGGTGCGAACCCCTCACGCATCGTTTTCTTCTTCTTCTTCTCCTGCTGTTGAATATAAATCAAAAAAATATTACTTAAAAAAACAGTGCCCCCTCGATCAATTATTCTCTTTTTATCCCTTTCGTCCTTCCTTTTCTATCTCTTTGTCCCTCCGTAAGAGTGCTTTTCTTCTCCTTTTTGAAACAGAGAATGAGAAAGAACAACTTGTTTTAATTAATATTAATAATTAATAACATATAAAATATATATCTCTCTCTACTTCTTGCGCTGCCCCCATGTCCGTTTTCAAACACGATTTCATTGTTAAAGCAGAAACTAATTTTATTGGTACAAATCAATTTAAATAGATTAAATTTATATTTTATAAGTAAATATTTTATATAGATTACAGTGTTACAAATTTTGTAGAAGCAGGTCTCTTATAAAACTATCTCACGAATCTTTATCTGTGATACGAGTCAACTTTATCGATATTCACAATAAAAAGTAATACTCGTAGCATAAAAAATAATATTTTTTCATGGATGACCCAAATAAGAGATCTGTCTCACAAAATACGATCCGTGAGACCGTCTCACACAAGTTTTTGCCATTTTTTGTAGTTCGTACGTTGAAAATGATCAAATTTTTGTCAGAATACTGATATTTACTATATTTTTTTAAAACTAATAATTAGGATTTCTTTGATATAATTAATTAATTAATCACTTAGATTTTTGGTTTTTCAAATATGTAAATTTTAAAATATATTTACAAGGAATATAAAAAAACCAGAGAGTATGTTTTTAGTTTTTTCATTTAATAGCCTTGCTCCAGCAATAGGTCCAGTTCATCAAATTTAAGTTAATAGCAGTGCTACAATATTATTATTATGTGAAACTTGAATATGTTATATCTTAAATAATTTTCCCAATATTCTATATAATATTATTTTTTTTTTGTTAATTATCGAAAATTCGATTTCTCTTGCCAACATTTTCTTGAACAAGTATGTCGCATATGACTCGCTCAATGCGATTTATCTAACTAACTATTTTGCAGCTCGACTTTTAACGTCGTCTTTTTCGTCAGAGGCACGATCCGACTTATTAGATTAATGCATACTCTTCCGATGATCGACCAAAACTCAAATTTTTGAATAAAATCATTCACATTAATTCAAATTGCAAACTTCTTTAAAATTTTTATTCCAACAAATTTAATTTTAATTTTTTTTATAAAGTATAAGTAAAACCTTTTTGATTTTAACTTTTCGAGTAATTACTAGTATGCATTGAGAAAAAGAGATTTGCTCAAATATTCAATTTTTTTGGCGCAATCATTTTGAGTTTGAAAAGAAACGCCACATGGCAGAAATACCTATATTATGGAGTATGTCTCTTATGAGACGGTCTCATGAATCTTTATCTGTAAGACGGATCAATCTTACTGATATTCACAATAAAAAGTAATACTCTTAGCATAAAAAGTAATATTTTTTTTATTGATGACCCAAATAAGAGATCCGTCTCACAAAATACGACTCGTGAGATCGTCTCACACAAATTTTTGCCATATACATGTCTCTTTATAATTTAAATTTTTACTATTTGAATTGTCATGACGAGACTTCCAATTCTTGTCATGTTTTTCGAAACAGTGAACATTTTGGTGTGTTGTAGTTATTTCTAATTTAAAAAAAAATATTAAGCAAAAGGTTTTTGACAATTAAATTTCTTATAATATACAACAAATATTATTTATTAATAATATTATATTTTGATATTCCAAGGCCGGCCGAGTATTAAAATTAATATTACATAGCTAATTGATAAGATGCACGTATTAAATTTTTTATGAACTTATTTTTTTTTTTCATTTAATAAAAACGAGTTTGCTTCTCTGTCATGAGTATAAATATAATATAATTAAAAATCGACCCAGTAACTAGAGTTAGGGGTGTGCATAATTTCAGTTAAACCGAATTAATCGACCGAACTGAATTAATTCGAAAATACGGTTCGTTTAATTTAGAAGTTCGGTTTTGAAATTTTAAACAATCTGTTAATTCGGTTAACTCGGTTCGTTTCGGTTTTAATTTGAAAAATTCGGTTAAACAGCATATATATTAATTTAAATTGTATACGGACATTAAAAATACATTAGAAGAAAGCTCATCTTTTCATACATTAGAAGGAAGATCATTATCCAATAATTTTACCTTCAATATTTTTATTTGTTATTGATATTTTTTGTTCAATGTTTCTTGTTATTTATGAGCTCTCCATTGTTTTTTTTTTGTGTGTGTGTGTTAAAATTAGTATTTTTTTAAAAAAATATCGGTTATTTCGGTCGATAACCAAAAAAATCGATTTGAAAATCGGTTCGGTTAATTCGATTTCTATGAATATTTCGATCAGTTGGGTTTTTCGAAAATAAAATCGATTATAAGTCTATTCGGTTATTGACCGAACCGAATAGACCGATCGCACACCCCTACTAGAGACGATCATTTCTATATTGAAAATTTGTTAATATAATAAATGTTCCGAAAATTGCAAGGTTTGTCTATTATCACTCTCACCAAAATCTCGTGAGCCAAAATAGTGTTTCAAATTCCAATATCCAAAACAGCCTGTGTGAAATATATGCAAATCAAATATAAATATAGTAAATATCTCGTGAAATGATTTCACAGATATAACAAATATATATGTTAGACGGATTGATCCGATTTATATTTACAAAAAATATTAATATTTTATTGTATAAAAAATATTATTTTTCATGAATCAGATCATGTTGGAGACATGCATTATAAAATTGAACCGTGAGCCTATATAAATATAAGATTATAAATTTAATATAAAAAATTAGATTTTTAAAAAAGGGAGTAATGTTGGACCTGAGAAAGCATCAAATACAAGATGGGCTCTGAACAACTTTAGGTAATGGGCCCATGAAGAAGATAAGGACACGAATCATCGATAGGCTGTGGGAAGGGAGACTAGTGGGGATATGTGAATGATACCGTAAAGTGGTCCTCCACCGGGAAACAAGGCCGCAGCCACTTGGGTACGGTGGTCCACGGCCGATAGTGGACGCAGGGCTTTTATATCCCGACACGTGTCAGGAAAAAATACAGACGACAGACTGTTTTGTTGTGGCTAACAACTGGGCAGCTGCGGCTAATTTAACATTCTTGAAAATTTTATAACAGAGTATCTTGCTTTCTGAGATCACTTCAAAAACATGTTTTTTTAGCATTGATCGTCCTATGTACCAAAAGGATGGGCCAACCCAAATACAATTTTACCATTGATCGTCCAAGAACCAACTCAGCTCTTCGATTATGGGACAGTTGGAACTTTTATTTTTTCAGTTCAACCACTCAAGGTGTCTTGACTTTTATCCCATGACATTTTGTACTAAATGTCTCTATTTTCTTTTCGATATATCAAATTATTTGGCTTTTTCCTGTTTCAGTATAATTTTCGTTGTAAGAGAGCTGATGTTCATTTCCCCAGCAGCAAGTTACCTCTTTTCCAAGCTAGTCATGTTTTTGTAAATCTAAGAAGCACTTCCCATTTATTTCCCGTGTCCCACTTTTATGCTCGATTGTCAGCTATCTTGTTGGGCAATATTTGTGTTTTTAAATTGTTAAATGTTAACGAATGGTCTATCTATGAAATTGAAGTAGATGTCGAGTCAAGTATGTTAAGTTGTTTTTTGTAATAGGGGAAGAAAAAAAGGCATCATAATTTGTCTGTTCTATTTGGCAAAAGGGCAAGCTTGATGTTGACTATTGGCATTTTCATTACAACCTTATACATACTATAAGTTGATTTGGACATGAATATTTCTGTTTCTTGAATTGTTATGCTGATGTCTGCATGTATAATTAATTGGCAGTGACTATTTCATGCCGTCTGAACCTGGTTTTTTTATGTTCAACCAACCTTTGAATGATTCCAATTAAAAAGTGAGAGCGGTTGTGTCAAGTTGATTGCCCCTTTTGATTATTTAAATAAATGTGTATTATTAAATTGACTGATCAATCATCAGGTGTAGATACAAGAAAGATGTTTGCAAGCAAAGAAGGGGACAAAGGCTCTATATTTTACTCCATACAATAAGTCAAATATATGCATTGAACCTCTTCAGTTACATATGAACCTCACTAAGATTATGGCAACTTTCATTAAACAGAATATGGCAGCCTCTTTTGATTCTTTACTGCTAATCTTCTCGCTTTCTTTGGTTTTTTCAGTCTGTCGAGTTGCCGCTCAATTGCCTAACAACACAGCACGCACGGACTTCACATGCTCGGCGGGATCAATGGATTTTTGTGAGACATATCTAACTTACCGAGTAAGAGCGCCTTACTCTGATCTCGGAAGCATCTCTGATCTGTTTGGGATCAGCCGAATGAAAATAGCTACAGCCACTAATCTTACATCAGAGGATGCTGAACTTTTTCCTGAACAGCTCTTGCTGATACCAGTCAAATGTTCTTGCAACGGGAAACATTATTTTTCCAATGTCACCTATCGAATAAAAAAAGATGATAGCTTCTACTCCGTTTCAATCAAGCCTTTCGAGAACCTTACGAACTATCTTGTGGTCCAAGATATGAACCCTTTGTTGCATCCAACAAAATTGACCATTGGTGAGGAAGCTGTCTTTCCTTTGCTCTGTAAGTGCCCCGGAAAATTTTACTCAGAAAAAGGAATCCAATACCTTGTTACTTACGTATGGCAGCCCGGTGATCAAATAGTGCCCGTGAGTGCTATGTTTCAGGCTTCACCGTCAGATATTGTGGTAGAGAACAATAACAGGAACTTCACAGATGCAATATGTCTTCCGGTGTTGATACCAGTAAAAACGACAATTCTAGTGCAACCATATCCTTCTCCTGCAACACATGGTAAGTCCCAACATCACCGGATCCTCGTTGCAATTGCATGTTCAGTTACGGCTCTTTTGATTGTATTGTTTGGCCTATCTGCATATGTCCACTTCTATAAGAACCGCAATAGTTCTTCCTTAGAAACTTCTGATCTTATTAGAACCAAGAAAGCATCTAAAGAAGATTGTTTCGAACCAAAAACCGTTCAAGATAAAATACTTCCTGGAGTATCTGGCGATCTTGGCAAGCCAGTTATGTATGATGTGCAAGATATTATGAAGGCAACTGTGAACCTAAGTGAACGGTATAGAATCAGAGGATCGGTGTACAAGGGCATGATAGACGATCAAGTTTTTGCAATCAAAAAAACAAGAGATGCCTCGGAGGAACTTCAAATATTACAGAGAGTGAACCATGCCAATTTAGTAAGGTTAATGGGTGTCTCCTCAGACAACGGTGGGAACGTTTTCATGCTCTGTGAATATGCTGAGAATGGATCATTGGATGAATGGCTGTTTCCGAAAGAGTCATCTTCTTTAAGAAGCTCAGTCGAATGCCTCACTTGGAACCAACGATTGTTTATAGCTCTAGACGTTGCCTATGGCATTCAATACATGCACGAACATGCTCAGCCAAGTACAGTCCACAAGGATATCAGAGCAAGCAACATTCTTCTTGACTCAAACTTCAAAGCCAAGATTTCAAATTTCTCGACAGCGAGGACTGCTACCTCCTCTATCATGCTGAAGATTGATATATTCTCTTTCGGGGTGGTCGTCCTGGAGATTCTTTCGGGGAGGAAAGTCATGGAGAAGAAGGATAATCGGGAAGCCGTGATGCTGTGGAAAGAAATAAAGGGTATCTTGGAAATCGAGGAACAGAGGAAGGAGAAGCTAAGTGAGTGGATGGATCCGAATTTGAAGGGTTCTTATCCTATTGATGATGCTCTAAATTTGGCAACTTTGGCAAGAGCTTGCACATCTGAAAATTCTTCTGACAGACCAAAAATGGCGGAAATCGTCTTCAGCCTCTGTGTTCTAACTCAATCATCTCCTCAAATGTATGACAGATATCTGATTTCAAGATTTGAAGCAGATGAAGTTTTTCCTGCTGTTAATCAGGTCATAGCTCGTTGATTTAGTAGGTACATGAAATGAATTAGAAATTTGCATGTGGAATTCACATATTTATAATAGTTTCGAACTTATGTGTTTTTTTTTTAGTTCTGGCACCGCTCGTGCATGACATATCATATCAAGATAATATAGATGAACACGTAATTATTCAATTTTTTTGAATTTGATTCAAAGCGTTGGCAAAAACTTGTGTGAGACGGTTTCACGGGTCGTATTTTGTGAGACAGATATCTTATTTGGGTCATTAATGAAAAAATAGTACTTTTTATGCTAAGAGTATTACTTTTTATTGTGAATATCGGTAGTGTTGATCCGTCTCACAAATAAAGATTCGGGAGACCGTATCACAAGAGACCTACTCCAAAACATTTGATTAAACAAACATATGTTCATAATTAATTAATATTCCATCATTTGCACCGAATAGTCCCGAATATCTAATACTATATATAATATAAGAGCAACTTATAGTAAATACATGAAGTCGTTACGTGATTTTAGATTTGCCTAAAGTACCTGATCATCTTGTCAAACTAACAATTTTTCTTTATATTTACTTTATCTCCTACCAATTTCATTTCAAGATTTATCGCTTTTATTTTAAATTTTTTTTTTAAAAAAATTCGTTCTAGGATTTTTTTTACATAAGACACGCATCGTGTGTGTCACAATACGCTAGTGTAAATAATGTAACAACCATCTTGAAACAATAGATGAAATTTTTTATTACTTTTGAGGCTTAAGTTAGATGTGCAAAATACTTTTCAAAATAGCTGAAAATCAAAGTTATTTGATATTTTAAAAATATATGAAAATCTAAAAATTTAAAATCATCAAACTTTTCAATTTACCCTTTTTTAAACTAAATTATTCTGTGTAATGTTATTATTAATTCATATTTTTCATGTCTGTAGCTTTCTCTCAAAATTTCTAGTGTTTATTAGAAACAATCCTTTCACTTTGTATCGTTCAATTCAAGTTTGTATACAAGTTTAATATCGTTCGAAATAATATAATTAAATTACATGTCGTTTGCAAATCGATATATAGTTATTTATTTTGTTAGACTTTCAATTCTTTAGCGTCTAAATCTGGTTAGGCTAGAACCAACGACCTATTTAGATATTTACGTAATTTCAATTAGAAGTCAGATTTGATTTTTATATTTAGATATTCACATATCAAATATGTAGCCAGAAGTTTTAAATCAGGTGAGCAAAATTTTTCAAACTACATATAGCTAATTTCTTCATCCATGTCATTTTTTCAATTCTTTACATTTCCAGTTTTTCTATGTTTTTTGTTAATATTATTTTGATCTATATATTCAATCTATTAAAGTCGGAGCTTAATTCAATGGTAGAGAATTGAGGAAAATATTTGGTCATATTATTTATTTATGATGTTCAAGGAAATGCCCAAAATATTGGGCTCTAAGTTTTAAAATTGCTGAATACATATGAACTATAAATGCCTAAATTTGATTCTATAAATAGTCTTGGCCAGTTCAATAATTAATCATTCGAAAGTCTGGGTTCTATTGTATTATTGATAACACCTCAAGGCCCATTTTTGCAAATAAGACTCATCTGGGTGGTGCCGCATAATAGGATGCCTAGGCGATTTGAAATTCGGTTAGGGCCGCATAGGCATATTAATTATATATATTGGATTTATGATGTTCATGGAATCATGGTTACGAAAAAGAATTTATATTGGATTAAAAGAAGGATTATGAATTTTGAATTTTAATAAATACAGATAAAATGTTAGAAAAATATAAAAATTGACAAAAATTATCAGACATTTAAACTTAAAAAAAAAAAGGTCTAGACCACCACTATGCTTCTAGCGCTATAGCAAAGAAAAAAACACTGTATCGTGGACGGCTAAAAAGGAAGACATTAGTTTTCAGAAAGAGAATCACGGATATGCCCATCATTGGTAAGTAGGACAAAAGAGAGAAAAAAACAGAATGGGCTTTCATATATATTCAGAAGATAAACATGAGAGTCAGTATGGGTTGATTGCATAGTTGTTTGGTGCGATGGGTGGATGGAGATGATGATGACTCTCAACTGGAAGCCATGTGTGCTTTGCAGTGTGCCAACACGCGTCCCCAGTTGATTTCAGCGGCGCAACGTCGCCGCTTTTGGACCATAATAATCTGACTGTTCCATATGCTCTCTTTTTGCAGATTTAAATAAATTTCATCGTCACGCACGTACGCATTCTATTTTTGGGACCATCATTCACTAAATTGGTCAGCTTATTTCTTATAAGTGAAATTAAGTCCTAGCAACCACCGATATTAACTTCCAGAAGAAATTATATAACAAAACCTCCATTTTCATTTATACGGATGCATGCCCATTTAGCTTAATTACCTGCATGAGATAATCAAAAGTTGAGCAATTAATCTTGCAGTACATATTATTTAATAATAAATAAAATTTTAAAATTATGATTACAATCACGGATAAGTAGAATGTCCACCTCATAACAAACAGTATCCATATCTAATCTTATGGCCATCTGCAACTGAGTAATGACCATTTGGCACGAAAGATAATATCTTGTCTTTGTCTCGTTCAGCGTTTGTCTCGAGCGTACTGCTATTTCCTTGAACAGTAATATATATATATATATATAGGAGTATAATTCACAGTATTGCGTGATTACATTTATTTGTGAAGTGAATGCTTACGGCCTTAACCATGAAATTATTATGTATTTTTATCCAATAATTCCTGCTACATTGATGCACAGAGTGCTGGTGCAATATATAAGCAATAATAAATGACGCCATCTATGGATTCGATCACTTTCAGTAGAAATCATAAATTCTGATATATCGCAAATTAATTTCTTAATATAATCAATATATAATAATGGAATATAAAAAGGAAGCGACTCCACGTACAACACACAAGTGTCGTCTGTCAGCGGATCCCTCAAAGTACTTAATTGAGCTCTGTGCTTCCCCCATCTTCACATTAACTCGACTTTCGTCTCCACCACCATTTTTACTCCCAACAAAGAGAGCATAATTAAGATGACGAATTACTGTGTAAAAGAGCAAAAGCCATGCATATATTGGGTGGAAAGATACCTCAACGATTGCCTATGCAACGTCAAAGACGAATTCTCGTTTGGTTTTGGGCTTGTGAGCCTTGTGTGTTGGGGAGTTGCAGAAATCCCACAAATCATCACTAATTTTCGCTCCAAATCAGGCCACGGAGTTTCTCTTTTCTTTCTTCTAACTTGGATTGCTGGGTTAGTTTCATTTTCGTCAAAAATTTATTGCATATTATAATCACGAACTCCCACAAAACATATTACGATTTGTGATTTAATTTCTGGGTTCTTAATAGTTTAGTACGGTTTCCAGGTTGATATTGTGCCATTTGTATGATAATATATTAATCTTGTTTGAATTTTCTTGACAGTGACATATTCAACTTAGTGGGTTGCCTTCTTGAACCAGCAACGGTATGTTCTATTTGTATTAAATCTATGCAAGGTTTTACTCATATATGTTTGGATTGTAAATTTATATTTGGATGATGCAGTTGCCAACTCAATTATACACAGCAGCGGTAAGAATATTAATTAAGTCTCTATATGATTTTTAAAGTGTACATTCATAATATTAATATATATTATATTCTTTAAAAAATTCATCCTCTGAAGTTTTATTTTATCCCCAATGAACGGATTTGTCAAACAGCTTTATACAATAAGCACAGTGGTACTAGTGCTGCAAAGCATATACTATGATCACTTCAAGAAATGGAAGAAAAGATCCGTAAAGAAATCAAACCAAGAGGTTTTTCCAATTTCTTTGCAATTTCTCGATCATTTAAAGAACAAATATTGACTCAACTCGTGTTTAGGTTGAAGACTTGAAAAAACCTTTGAAACCAGCAAGACAAGCTGATTCTGCCATCCCAATTCCTGGCAGAAGCAGACCTAGAGAAGTCTATTACTATACGTAGGTTTCTTATTCGTCCCTGTTTCGTAGTCTTTTCCCAAGTTCAGATTTTATTTGATACCGACAATATATACGTACTATTGCAGGTCAGCAAGATCAATGGCCGGAAGCACGACTCCGCCGGTCCGATCTCATCTCGGCCCGGTGAGGAGCGGCCCTTCTGCTGTGGGGCTTGAACACGACTCATCTTCAGATGACGAGGATAATCAGATTACACCCCAGAAATATTCCAGCAAACCTAAGGGAATCCCGAGATCTGTGAGTGTTCTTGTTTATTATATCATTAATCTAATCGGATAACGTGGAAATGAGATGTTTTCTGTCGTCCATTTTGAATGTGTTGATCTAAAACTCTACGGTCGATATGGAATGGATTTGGATCTTTCTCGTCACTAGTTCCATGTGCAGCGTGGAAAATGTCGTGTAGTTGCTCAGCTTTTAATTTTATTGGAATTATTCTGTTTGTGTTGCATGTGACTCCAGATAACTTTGAAGCTGTGTCGTTTCAATAACATCTTATAGTTTAAATAAATTCATTTATTTTTCTATGATATAATGTATAAAATGGGACGATTCTAGTGGTCAAATGAATAGTCCAATGTTATGCTAGTATTGATTTTCCTTTTTTTGTGGGAAATTATACCAGAAATCATTTGATAAGATAAAATTAAAACTTTGAAGTATTGAATGCGGGGTTAGAATATAATACAGTGGTTATGAGTGTGTGTATAAGAATTATTGGAAGTGAGTTATTGTGAAAAGAATGAAAATGATATTTATTGGAACTGAGTTATTGTGGGATTTCCGAATGTGACACACATTGCTCGAATGGGATTTTACTTGGTAACATTGAAAAAAACTTAGACGCAAATCCCACAATTGTATTCTTGAGGGAAAGAAGAATACTAACCATTATTGTGCGTTCTGCTACATCAGGCTGGATACGGAGCATTTTTAGCTACGTCGATCAGCCTGCCACCAGACACCAATGCTTTGATGCAAGTTTGTGTCGGATTAACAGGGAGGAAATTGTTGCAGGTACGATTTCGAGATTAAATAAAGTCATTTGTTTGCTTCTGATTAATAATAAGGTGTTTGTATTGCAGGAAGGCGGATCAGTAACTGTGTTAGGCCAGTCATTGGGATGGATGATGGCTGCCATTTACATGGGTGGTAGACTGCCTCAAATATGGCTAAATGTAAGTGTCATGAGGTGTTGTGTGAGTGGCAATACAGGTGTGTTCTACCCATTTTCCCCCTTTTTTCTGGCATCTGACTTATGTTTTTGCTTTCTGATTGAGCCAGATTAAAAGAGGAAGTGTTGAGGTAGTTAATTCTCACCTTTTGTTTCTTTTTTCCCAAGTTTTCTTTGAGAAATGAATTGAAAAGTGATTCTAGGGATCTAATATCACAGGGCTTGAATCCTTTCATGTTTGTCTTTGCGCTTGCTGCTAATGCTACTTATGTCGCCAGGTACACCATGTCCAAAGGCGAACTTAGGAAACTTATCAGGGCTAAGATTTGTAATCTATGCAACGTTTTTAATTAATATTGGTAAATATGATGCAGCATTCTTGTGAGGTCAACAGCTTGGCATAAAATCAAAGCAAATTTGCCATGGTTGCTAGATGCTGTCGTATGCGTACTGCTCGACTTATTTGTATCCTTTGATATTATAGAACTCTGACATATTCTCTCAAACAAACGGGGGAAAGAGAGGTTACTCCTTAATCACAGATAACAGATAATATTACAGTATGTGTATTACAGGTACTTTCGCAGAGCAGAACATGAAGACTACAATGAAGCAGACAAGAATTAGAACCGGCTTATTTGTAGCTTTTCTGAGTTATTCAAAAGAATTTTTCATGATATAAATTCAAGAGAGGAGATTTATTAAAAATTTCATTTACCTTTTAAACCAGTTGATAGATTAGTATAAGGTACGTGTAGGAGCCAAATACAAATAAATCTCCTTCAATGGGAAAGGCGAGGGTAACGATAAACGACTCGATAACAATCGCTGCAAAAAACAGTAAGTTTATAAAAGAGGAACATTTTTCATTCAAAATGACACCAGGTCATGTGTGTGCATACGAAACTTAACAGAAAATGGAACCTGGGCTGGAGATCACACAGCTAGAAAATTCTTTCACAGAAATAAGAAAGCAACAAGCACGAAAATGATAACGACAAAAAGAATCCTCCTCAAATTCTCATCAGCTGCCTGCGCGACTTGACTGGTATCTGGATTTAGTCTCCCACGATCACGAATTGAACCGGGGTATCCATGATGATATCTGAACAACCCGTTTGCATTCGAAAATCCATGAAAGTGGACACTCAAAAGAGGAGAAAACACCTGTCCAAAAAGACCAGCAGACACTCCAAAGTTACCAAAAGTTGCAGATGCAAGTGGCATAAAGCCCATTAACCCCATAACCATATTTGAAAAGTTACTAGCTTCCGGAGGTGGTGTAGCTGTATCAGGTCTCTGACCTGAAGGACGGACAGGGATTTCAAGACCAGGAATGGGTTTGGACCTAGGGTCGGTTGGCGTCTTCCCTCTACCATATAAAGGAATCAACTTTTCTTCCAGTACAAGGGCTTTACAAACAGGGCATTCCTGTGATTGAGAGTGAATACGTAGCCATCTGTAAAGACACGGCCAGCAATAGAGATGTCCACAGAGGGTGATGATTGGATCTTGAGCTAAATCTAAGCAAATATTACACTCAAAATCACTGGCTTCATCGCGGTCGCTCCCCGAGGTCGACGACGAGTTTCCTGACGCCCTAGAAGTCCAGCCCCGAGCTTCTGTCATTTATCTAGAATACTGCAAAAGGGAAAAAACAAATCCCGTCAAGAGTGAATCACAATGAATCCGAAATAGTATCCTCAGTTATTAATTAACAAAACCTAGTGCCTTACAAAAAAAAGAGAAGATTCATGTACGTGGAACAAGATGAATAATTTAAACCCGTAACCAAAACAAATTGTCGAAGAAGCAAGAGAATCCTAACCAATAAAATACTGGTCATAACAAGCGTAAATAAGTTCCACCCCCCTAAATTCCAACCAATTCTTCATAAAATCACATCACACCCAATGGAAACATGGAAATATGATAATCAAATACTGACATTCACGAGTCAAATCGTCATAAACCTTACTTTCAAAATGCAGTAACAGGAATGTAGAACCTATGAATTCGAATTCAAATCTATCCCAACCATACACACATAAAAGATCCACAACACAAGAAACTCACGGTTGTCAAGAATCAGCCGGGAAATCAAAACACTTCAGATTATGACGAATACCGAACTGAACATAAGCATCAAAGAAACATCGTCGCTGTGTCGTTTGACTTCTAGAATTTTCAAGTGCTCTCTCATTTTCTTAGTTCGTCAAAGTAGCATTTGATTTCTCAGCCCACAAAGTCAACCACACCATGTTGTGGCCCACCATTATATTGGACCTTGGGCCAAAGTTCACATGAACGAGCCCGTTAACATGCCTATATTTCTTATTCTCCAGCACAAGCCCATTTCATTTCATGATGTTTTATGTTATATCAGACAAATAGAAAATGTAGTAAAGATTTCATTTCATATATTTGGTTTTTATTATACTTAAGTATACATATATGGAATAATATATTAATTTAATCTTGAATATGATTGGTTTGACCATATTTAAATGTATTGTCGACCAAATTACCTTTAGAGGATGACAATTGGTCTAATCAGCATGTGTAAGGGTGTACAAGTCTCTCTTAGGGGCGTATGAGTTGGTGAGATATATGGACGTTTGGTCAATGATTATTTGTTCGATTTCCTCCTGAGATTACAATTTATAACTGAAATTTGACAATATAAAATTATCAAAATCGTAAATTGATAAACATGTTGGACCAAAAACAATTTTCCATATTATACTTGACAATATCGTTGGGGTAATTTACATTGGCTGCTCCACTTTATGTAACATTACACATGGCTTCCCACATAATAAAGACATAGTAACTAATTATACCACATATATTTAAAAAGAATAATATATAAAGTGGAGCAGCACATTTCATTACACGCGATGGTGACCAACGAATCAGTTCAAATTTCGCTATAGAAATATGTTAGTTAATAAATGGTATGATTAGTTATTATGTCTAAATTAAGTTAGTGTAAAATGATCATCATTATTATATTTGTATATATATTCTAACAAAAATAAGACTACAAAAGATCTTGATTTAGTATAATAAAAATAAAAATAAAAATATATATAACACGCTTCATGACAATCAAGTTAATTTGGAAAAAATAACTTGATTAAATATATTCTTATTTTATTATTTTGCAATATTGCGGCAAAAAACAAAGGAGCGACGACATAGAATTTAAAAGTAAATAAATAAAATCCCTAAAAAAATTTTTAAAAAAGTATCCGTAGTCGTCTGACTAATCAGAAGCCTCCATGTAAGTATGAAAATGCCAACTCTTCGTCAATCATTGTTGGCCATTTCAAACCGATGCCTTCCCAACTGGTTATACAAAATTATGAACGAGAAATAACTATATCACAAAAAGTTTTGTGAGACAGTTTTACGATCGAATTTTGTGAAATAAAAATTTATTTGAGTTATTCATAAAAAAAATATTATTTTTAATATCAAAATTATTAATTATTACTATAAATATGGACATAGTTAACACATTTCACGAATAAAGATCTGTGAGATCGTTTCACAACAAAAAAACAAACTTTAAAATGCTCAAGACATAAATCAATGAACAATTTGTGGCTTCAATAGGTTGTACACAACCTGCATTTATATTCTGATTAATTTAATTAAAATTCAGAAGTTTGTAGATGTTTATTCTGTTTCTACAGAAGTGATGAAGTAAAAAATGAAAAATATGTGCAGAGATATTTCAACGCGCGGAGGAAATCCGAGCGGAGCCACTTGCACCATCGTGTAAAGATTGCTTCCTCGCTCCTTGGACGTGACCTAAAAGACATCTCCAGCTCCAGGTCGTCGACTACTGGCTAAGTGGTTGGGAAAGTGGGTTAAAGATTCTGTCAGTGTCTCACGGGTAGTCGGTTCGTCGGTCTATTTATTAATAGCTAATGTAATCTTTACTGGATACAAATGTAAATGTAAATGTTACCCGAATAATTTCGAAAACGTTTTTCCTATTTTTGCTTCTACATTTTAGAAAATATTTTAATGTATAGAAATGTTCATAATGTGATGACATGTGACCAAAACAATCGCAAATAACGTCATTTTAAATCAATTTGATTTTATTAATTTCTTCATTCGTACAATAAAACGATATTAAATTATAAATGAAATATTTAATATTATTTCTTAAAATCTTTATGATATATCTTCATCTTAAAAAAAAAAAAAAACTTTATTTGTGAATTTAATCCGTGCATCTTTGGTTGTGCCAAAATAAATGAATTCACACACACACAAAAACATCTCTTTCATTTATCTTAATCTTAAAATTATAGTAATACTGGTCTCGTTAGCAAAGTGAATTGCTTCTCTTTTCTGAGGCCATCGTTGCTTTCACCTTTCTTCTTCACCCAACCAACACAAAACTATCAGAATCAACCACGTGTGTTACGGAGAATTGTGGGAGTCCAGGTGGGGGGTTTCCATTGCCTATCTCGTCCGGTCAACGCCACCGCTTCGTCTCCGCCGATGATGTTGTTGCACTGCCTCAGGTATTACCTTTCGCATCACCCGTCGATCGTTGGATTCCGGTGGAGCCACACCCAATCATGGGGTTCCACCTGGTCGTTCCTGTTCTCCTCCATCGCCGCTTACGTAGCCGCCTCCTCGTTCATCCACCTCCTTCTTCTCCTCCTTTTCCGCCACCGCCGCCCTCTCCCCCTGGGTCCCATCCCCGCCGCGCACTCTCTCTGCATGGCACTCATCTCCGCAACCATATTCTCCGGGACATTCCTTTCCTCCGCCGCTGAAATCCACGACACGCGGTGGTTGTGGCGGCGGAACCGGACGACCCCTTTTCAGTGGCTCCTCTGCTTCCCCTTGGGGACGCGGCCCTCCGGGCGCGTGTTCTTCTGGTCTTACATCTTCTACCTCTCCCGATTCCTCCACGCGCTACGGACTTTCATCACAATAATCCGCGGCCGGAAGCTTTCCTTCTTCAAACTTTTCAACAATTCGATCCTCATTTTCACGTCCTTCCTGTGGCTCGAATTCTCGCAATCGTTTCAAGTACTCGCAATCCTCCTCACCACGCTAGTTTACTCAGTCGTGTACGGCTACAGATTCTGGACCGAAATCGGGCTGCAAAGCGCGTGTTTCCCATTCGTGGTGAATTGCCAGATAGTCTTGCTGAGCTGCAATGTGGTCTGCCATTTTGGGGTGCTCCTGATGCACATAATCAAAGGTGGATGCAATGGGATTGGGGCCTGGATCTTCAATTCCGTCCTAAATGGAGCGATTCTGTTTCTTTTCTTGAATTTCTACGTTAAAATGCATTTTCGAGGGAGGAAGGTACGCGGCGGAAATGGTGGCGACCTCGTAAGCGCCGCCGTGGAAAAGGCAGCAAATCTGGAACTAATAAAAGGCCGTGATATTTGAGGTCTGAGAATTTTTTTTTAAGTTTCCTCTTTTATCCCATAACTTGGTACATTGTTATTAAGAATAAACTATTCATAATAATATCATGTAAATTTTAATGATTTGGGTGTAAGTTTTTTATTTATATTTTTATTTATATCTGCACATTCATTTTGGGAATTACCTATGTTTTATTTTTTTATCATTACATTGTATTAGCAGATAACTTGGAACAATTATTCGAAAATAAAACTGTAAGGGTTGAAAAAGTTTTAAATTTGTATATAATCTATAATTATTAAAATATTTCTTAATTTTAATCCATTTAATTTTTAATTAATTAGTCGGCTTTTAAGTGTGAGAATTGAAATCAGAGTGGGTATTCGCGAGACAATATATGTGCTCTATAGAGTAGTGAGATTAATCAATATTTTTGACATAAAAAATAATATTTTTATAAAATTTTAATTTTATTTGAGATACAATCGCAAGCGTCACTTTCCGAGAAAACTTAATTAGCCTTGGGGAACACAAATTTCCACAGATATTGGAATTTGAAAACAAGCGTTTGAATGATTTATTGTCCGACATGGATCACACTTGGTGTCCGTAGAAGATCATTCATATATAGCTTTCAGATATATATTTAATTTTTAACAAATAAAGATTAAATCTAAATGGAATGTTAAATAAAATAAATTTAAAAAAAATCGAATAAATTAAAATTAAGAAATTTTTCTACCTATCCCTTACATTCATGTCGCTATATATTAAACTAAAATTTAAATGGGTAATCGGTCTATTAGTTTCAGAGGTAACAAATTCCAGGAAAGCTTTGAAATCGGTTTCACTTTCAAGGAAACGTGGACAATCATCAATCAAACATGTGCGCCTTATTATCTGTTGAATTTATGCAACTGAAATGAAAAAGATAAATGATTTTTTTAACACATCATACGAAAGTTTGTAAAATATTGAAACCTTGCTAATATTTCTTTCTATTGGAATAAATATTATAAAATCTAATAGTTTTTTGAGTATTTTGTCGATTATTACAAGAATAATATGTTTTTTTGGATTTATTCTAAATATTCCATAGTTGAATCAGTCAATTTTCGAAAATTAATTATTATTATTTTGAACCAATAACTTCTCTCGTATTATTTGACCAAGTTGGCAGTGTCGACATTAATTAATTAGTTTTCAAGCATTGAGTAAGTGACTTAGAAATTCAGACATGTTTCAACCAGTTTAGAAAAAGAAAGAAACTTGTTCCGGAAATTTTCTTTGGGTTTTTTTCTACAATCTTTGAATTATTGAACGAGTATCTTATTTACAACTCCACGAGAAAGGTACAGTAAAATAAATGCGATGCAATTGCCAAATGGCCTCAAAAAAATTGTATGTTACAAAATGAGCCGCCAAGAAAATACATCTCTAACAAGTTAGAGGTTAAATAAAAGCCAATTATCAAAAAAAGAAAAAGAAAAAAGAGTCGAAGTTCATGTTAATCATACAATGTCTAAAATGTTAAGTTCTCCGAGGACGATCAAGAAGTGATGAACCAAACGACATATCCCTTTCTTGGGGTGCAAGTGAATCGGAATAACAAGCTTTCTTCAACTCATTATACCTCTCTGAATCGAAATTCCGCAACTTCATCAAACGCTTTTGCTTCGTGTTAAACCGGCTCTGGAAGAACCCTTCGAAAGAGGGCTCCTTTGATGTTCTCAAGAAGAAGGCGTAACCACACATGAAATACATGGATGTAACATAAAAGCATATAGGTTCCATCACATCCCATGTGAGTTCCCAGAATGTTAGCCTCATGAATGCTGCTGTTTGGACAACCAAAAAGCCCAACCCACACCATAGCTCGCGTTTAGCGAGAGCCTCGGCTTTCTTGTCGATGGCTGATTTCTGCTGCTCCATTTCTTGAAATTCTTCAAGTATTGTAGGATCATTGAAGGCAGTGTGCAATGTGGAGAGAGGGATTAGGCCTTGGATGGCTTTCATCACCTGTTATCAAATAAAATTGGGCACAACATTTTACTTGTATGACCATTTTTAAGCATTTACAAATATTGAATCTCTGCATCTGATTGTATGTTTTAGAAACAAGATTATACACAAAACAAAGGAAGTTTGAAGTGTTCTTTCACTCCCTTCTCAGCCAATATTTTAAAGAAAAACTAACAAAAAAGCGGCTGAGCAAATAACCCCTCCCCCACTAAGATTTATTCCATCCCATTAGGCCACTACCAGCCCTGACCTAAATTAACAAAAAAATCAAATTTGTTGATTAATTTTGTTTAAAACATAAAAAAATTTCCCAGAAATATACTAAAACAATCGCAACTTGTTATCTGTATGGATCTACTCTTCCACTCAGAAAAGGAAAAATTAATGTCTCCATTTTCACAACTTTCATATATTATTGGGAAAATTTCTTATCAATTTTGTCAGATTTATATTTTAATTGGTTTATCCATGAAAAATATTATATTTTACGTCAAAAATATTAATTTTGATCGTAAACATAGACATAATTGATTTGTTTCAAAAATAAAAATCAGTGAAACCGTTTTACAAAATACATCAATATAAATTGGTATATTTGTATAAAGTGTTTTTTTTTTTGAAGGGACTGTGTATTTGTGATAAAACCCAAAGCATTAGGTGCGGATGCACGATTTCTGGGTGCGAAACGTTGTTTCGTTTTCCTGTGGAACAAACACATCACACACAATAAAAAAAAATGCTTGTCAGTATTTTATAAAAGCTAATAATCAAGAACTAAAATTTTTTAATCCAAACCCATTCCTCTGAACCAACACCAAATCATGGAAGATCAAGAAAGTTCAACATTGGACAGAGATTATGCGTAAAAAATAAGGAGAACCAACCTGTTGAGGCCTGAGGAACACTGTGTTTCCAAGAACAATAACAGCCCCAGATTTATCCAACAGTTTAGAAAACTCAATCCCCTGTTCCTCATTCGATGCTTCCTTAACACAAGTCTGCAAGAATTCAGAATAAGAAACACAGCTATTCTCAATCTGCCGCAGCCTCGACTTCACCATCTCTAGCTGAGACAGCAAAAGAATCTTCCTAGCATCCTCCACCGTCACCTCCCCCGGCTCCTCCTCCTCCGCCAACGGCGGCCTAAGGTCATCAAGCCTGATCCTTTCTCTCGCAACATCCATCCCCCTAAGCTTCTCCAGGAGCTTCTCTCCGGTGGGAAAGAACCGTATTTCCGGAGGCGAAGCAGCCGCCGAGTGGGAGTAAAAGTATCGCCTGAACAATCCTTTATCTCCCGGATCATGTGCCAGTTTGTTCGGCATTTCATGAAGATTGAGAGCGGCGGCCCTCACGGCCGGCTGCGGAGAAGGTATCCGGCCATTTGCCGAGGACAGTCTGGTGATTCTTGATACTTTGAAAAGGCGTTGGATTAATGATTTCGTGAACGCCATTTATGATCGTAGAACGGGTTTGCAGCTGCGTTTGAATAGCTTCAATAATGGCTTGCTGTTTACCTGGAATAGATTTATTGGTCTATTTATAGCTACCGTCAAGAAAAACAATAAATAATTTAATTGCGAAATTTTATTATTTTTTAGAGGGAAATTAATGAAAAAATGAGTGATTTTGAAAAAAAAAAAAAAAAAGAAATTAGTTGCTACATGTCATGCTCTCTATGTAGCCGAATATTCGCATAATATTGGTAAATATTCATTTGTTTCACATTATTCACTCTTGTCCATATCTTTACCGTAAAATAGCACCATATTATGTATCTTTATTTCCAATCAATGCCCTATTTCCATCAAAAAAAGGTGTGTGTCTATATATATATATATATATATATAACTTAATTCATATATAATATGTCTCACGGATCGAGTCAATCATTTCCATATTTACAATAATAAATAATGTTTTTTATATAAAAAAATATTTTTTATAAGTGACGGAAATAGAATTTTACTTCACAAAGATTTATAACAGTGTATCACAAAATTTTCTATGATTCACCTACTATGTATCAGCCATTACATAATATTTGGATAGACATGAAATAATTTTGCACGTAGTCGAACAAAGATATGTACATTTGGATTTACATTTCATGTGTTCTAATTATAGATATAACTTGATAAATAAATACTTAAATTCTACATCAAATAGATCACGCTTCTAATATATTTTCAGATTAATTAATTGTAAGTCAAAATTAAAATATTTTAATTTTAAAATAATCAAATTTAGTGAACAATGTCGTACAGCTAAAACAACACCTTCCACGTTGTTGGCTAAAACTGAAAGCAATCCACGACCGTAGATAATTTGAAAGTGACGATCCTGGCCGCCGAAATTAAATAACACTTTACACGTGTTGATTGTGGGAATTAATTATAAAACGGTGCCGATGCAATACAATCGGACGGCGCACAGAGGATCACTCCCTCTAGATGACGTGTCTGGATTGTTTTATTATTATTTTTCGCATTTTATTAACAACCCGGAGAGGGCGGAGAGAGGCGTTGACTTCGCAGTTGTCACAAAAGTTGTCCGATTAATGGGTAAACGTAACCGTGTCGCCACATCACAATTGGGGCGACACATATCCGAAACCCGAACCAAATCCGTTATATTTGAATGGGCTTTATTATTATTTATAACTATTGCTATTATTCTTCTGTTGCAAGAAGCTGGGGGCGTGGAGATGGGAATTTGACCCGCATGCTAAACGAATATTCCTCCATTTGTTTTTAAAAAAATATACCAAATAGAAAATAATATCACAAAAAATTCTTGATAAAAGGGTGTACATGTTAATTTTATGAGAATAATATTTTATGTAGGTCGTCTATGAAAAATTATTATTATTTTTATACTAAATGTATTACTTTTTATTGTTGATGTGATCCGGGTGAAATGCATGAGCCGGGTCGGGTGCTCCACCGGATCAACTATCAAGATAATGAAGGGAATAAGAGCAAGATGTCTGGATCAAAAGCTTTTCTCTTCGGATAGCTAGAAAGATCTGTAATCAAGAAGATAATCATGTGAATGGGCGCCAGAGGAGTGTCCGGTGTGGCCACTCCGATGCTTAATTCAGTGAATAACTCAACAAAAGACCAATGTAACCAAGTGATGGTTGTAATATTGGTGTGGAAAGTGAAGGCAATAAATGAGTAGTAAATGTGAGTATTCAATATTTGAATAGAGAAATAAATGTAAAGGAAGAACCTGATATTTATAGTAGGGGATGTAATGATGATCTTGTTCTTTGTGCTACTCATTAATTATAGTAGGGCGGCTGATTATTCCCTATATTCTGACATGTCAAATCTTATACTAGTCATATCCAGCCTACCTGATTTTGTCAACCACTTAGTATCAGAGATAGGATGGCCGCCCACACCCTATCCTACTGGTGAACTCGAGTGCGGCGCTCATACCGAAGTGGTCCGGGAAGAAAGCTTCTCGGGAATATGCATGAGAGCCTGGTCATTCAATATCCCGGGAAGACGTCTCGATTGTTTAGTAGCCCGGCCTACTGATTGAACCCTTTCCGTAGATTCTTCCTGGCGAGCTATCCATCTGGTGTCTCGGTTCATCCGGGATCTGTGCTCTTATGCAGACCTTGCCCATCATCTCGGATCACCCATGAATCGGGCACCATCCATGACCTGGGACATCCAGGGGTATCATCAATTGTAAATATTTATAAGGTTGACCCGTCTCACGAATAAAAATGCGTAAGACCATCTCACAAAATACATACTTAAATAATATATAGGGATTCTTGTGGTACCAGATCAATATGTAACTCGAAACCACTTAGATCGGTTCCAATATGAGCCAATCTAGCATCGATCATTGATCAAGATTCGGTTGCTTGAAAATGAATCCTGAACCATTTTCATTTGGTCAAGTTGAACTCGCTCATGCGTTCGTGAATAGTGTCGGACCTGAGATTTTATGATTGAGACGAGCGCACGCAAATTGTGCTCTTAAAATTTAATATTCATATATTTTTTATATCGATAAATATTATAGTATAAATAACATGAATTTTAGAAATAAAAGATATATAAAATATATAATCCAAAATAATATGTCATAAAAAATACTAATAAAGTCAAAATCATCCAAACAAGATATGAAATTCATGTTTTGAACCAATACATAGTACTTGATTATTGTTCATTTCGCAGTTTTGGAAGTGAGAATATTGATTAAATTTGAAAAATAAATTTTCCCAGCATTTTTTAATTGATAACATAGACAAGTCATTTTAGTCATTCTTATAACATATTTGATCAGAAATAAGTTTCGAGCAACTTCACTTGAAAAAACTCCTTTCGACATATGTAAATTTTGATGGATCAAAAAAATTATGTATCAAAGTTTCGAAAAATCAACTGAAATGGATAAGGAGACCGAGAAATCGAGCGATAACGAGCTTGATCGTCGTAAAATAGTGAATAATTTGTCTTTTTGGCACGAACTCATGATAGAGATATTTCATATTGATTATCGATTTTTGCTGAATGTTTATAATTGAGATTAAAAAAGATACATTGATGGTGGGACTTCAAGTTTTCATCACAAGTCACTGATCATTAATCATTGTTTATAGGATGAGCTCATGATTTAACATATATTAGTAAAAAAAATTAAAAATTAGGCACTGCCTCGAATTTTATATCATAGGTCCGGCACTGCATATAATTAATATACTTAATTTTATGACAAATTATATTCGTAATTTACTACTAATTGTTCTAAAGAATTTGAGTTATTTAATTTTTAATTCAGCTTTGATTAGAGATGACAATGTGAAGTTTAAACTCAGTCCTATTCGGAACGGGTTATATCTGATTAAACAAGTCCACGTGTTGGACAAATAGGTAATCTTGATATTTTAACTTGTGATAATATTTTTTTTAGATATTATTAATATAAAGTTAGAAAGAAAATTTAAAATTTTGTTATTTTTTAAATTTTTTTTGAGTAGGTCTCTTGTGAGACGGTCTCACAAATCTTTATCTGTGAGACGGATTAACCTTACCGATATTCACAATAAAAAATAATACTATTAGCATAAAAAACAATACTTTTTCATGGATGACCCAAATAAGATATTTGTATCACAAAATACGACCCGTAATACTGTCTCACACAATTTTTTGTTTGTTTGTTTTTTGTTTTATTTTGTATGTAATAAAATCTAAAATTCATATAATTTTTTGCGACGTTAGGTTAGCAGCATAAGGCAAGTCTAAAGTAAGACGGACGGATGCCGGGTTTGACCCAACCCGTCCCAGATCCTTCCCTTTGTAGAGTTAAACCCCATACTCGGTAAATCCAATCTGGCTCACCCAGGGAATCAACCTATCTCATTACCCTGCAATTTGGAACCATATTAATATGATGCGAAACTGTTCGGGTAACATCCATTTCATTTTTATAATATCCCCACACATTATTGTAACTAATTACTGTGCACATGTGATGTGTTTGTGTACAATCTTTTTTTATCATTATCGATGGAATAAAATGAAATTTGTCAAATTATGGAGTGATTAAATTGATATTTGAATTGTTGAAATAAAAAAAATAAAAATAAAAGTGTGTGTTGAAATTTTTTTTAAAAAAAAACAAAAGTGTAATATTAGTATCATATAAGTATAAAATTTGAAGAAAAAATTGGTGTTCTTCTTAAGTAGTTACTATTATATCTTCAATTTTAATAAAATAGAATAGATATATTCATAAAAAAAAATTTGACTTTTTTAATAAATTATTTAGTGATATATTAAAAATTAAATTCAAACTCCGTACTCCATTGTATGCACCTTATTGGCTCAAACAATGGTGGCGATAGATTCAAGTTTGTATATTACAAGGCAGTTGTTTACCACGCAAGATCAATGTTGTATATTTTATTATATTAATTATATATATTAAATATTCCAATCAATCGAAATATTCTACACACAAGTATATCGAGTTTTTCTTTCTCTCACGACTTTCTTACATGATATCTTTATCCTGTATGCTATAATTTAGAGAAAATTCTAAAATAAGAAATATGAGGGCGAACAATGTCGAACTTCATGTCAGTACTTTTTTTAAAAAAAATTAGACTAAATGCAGAAAGAATTAATTAATTAATTACACTAAGATTAAATTTTGACTAATTACATGACCAAAACCCACAATCGTTTTGTAAAATCAAACAATTTTTGGAATTTTATCCTATAATTTATTCAAGAACTCAATTGAAAAGTAATTGAGGGTGTGATTGGCACTTCCCTAAAATTTCGAACATAATTCTGCTTCTCCGGATTGGACCTTTTTGTCCTAGAACCAGAATATGCCTAGTAGCCCAGAAAACAAATGCCGAGAATTAATACCGCAATCCCATGAAAAGAGTGTCAAACGTCGCTTCCCGCTTCTTCGAATCTTTCATTTATTAACCTTTGTGTAACAAACTTTTTCAAATGTTTTGGTAATTCTTCGCGAGGGAATGAGTCGAGAGAATTTTGAATAGTCATAGTCATATCAAAGTGAGAATTTATGGAATCGAAAAGTACACACACCTCCGGAGACAGGAGCCAGAAATTTCATTCAAGTGATGCCAAACAGGATAAGAGGAGCTCAGCGATCGGTTCAATATATTTGGTGAACGAAAAAAGATTTTATTCGAGTTTCAAAGAATCATTTTCTTTATTAGAAAGAGAGAATCATGAATTTGATCTTTCACTTTAGATTTAGTAGACGACTCTATCGTGTTTACGATGAATTGATAAGAACTTTAGCCTCCATGGAGCACAAGAAATCGATTGTCACATATGTTCTTTGGTACGTACATGCCCGGAATATGTTCCATAAACTCATACACGGTCTATATATTGGAGTGAATTGATTCTTAGGTTACGTTTGGATCGATTGATTTCAAATCCATGAATTTCAAATTTATTTTTGTGGTTTAGATAAGCAAAACAATAAATTTTAAATTCACCCCTTATATGTTTGCATAATATTTCATTGTAATTAAGATGCACTTCAATTTCATCAAATAATGATGTCATTTGAAATTAATTCCACTTTGTATTACTAATGTGTAAATAAATAAGTCGTTGATTTAATATTTGATCTAATTATTAAAAAAATTAGATGTGTTAGGATCAAATGTTTATCACTAGTCAAAATCTATAGCAGTTAGGCAATGCACAATTTAATTTCTTATACTTGTGGTAGCGCATAGCGCACATGAGTCCAGGGAGGCGCATGTCTATCAAGTGGTGTTATCTTATATGTCTTATAGATCAGTCTTACAATATTACTACTGTCAGTCATGTCCTAGCAGAGATAGTATTACCTGTTAAGATCTAGAGCTCACCTAGCTAGCCAACCATATCAAACGACAATGTCAGTAGCTTGACGTATATGAACTTCATAAAAGATCACACAATTCAGTACTACTCTCACTCATGTACGTTTGACCTAACATTATGTTAGATAAAATATTGCCGGGTAAAGAGCATATCAAGATGTCGTCGTGGAACCCTCTCGTTTGGGAGTAAATTTTCCATCGATACACTTGAAAATCATCCTATCTTATCTGAAAATGAAAACTGCCACCGGGAGAGCCCGAAATAGTACACCTGAAAAAAAAAAATAGCAAGAAGAAAATCCCACTTTTAGATGCGGTGGAACCTCGATATTTGGAAGTAAATTTTCTCTCGATACGCCTGAAAATGATCCTATCCATCTGAAAGCAGGTCAATGATATTTTCCTCCCTAATATTTGCTCTTTAATTTCCTTTCTAATTTTATTTTTTTCAAAAAATTTGCTCCCCAACCTCTATTTTCTGACTATGTCCCTGTCTGAAATTGAAATACAACATGGTGTGGGAGCCATGCATGCATCTAACAATCATTAATAACTCAAATGTTATGCCAGTTGGTGTTGAAGTTTCAGTCATCAGTTTGCAATGAACTGGCTTTGTCAGTATATAAAAATATCTCTCAAGACGAGTCATGATAAAAAAATTTTTTTTTCAAAAAAAGCACAATTTATTTGAATGAATAGGGGAACGACAAAGTGAACACACACAACATTTAATTGCACCGCCCTTTCAAGCACGAGCGAGGGAGTATTCCTCGTTTATAGGGCGCCTAAAAAAGGATGAATAAACAGTGAGACGACGCCGGCCGGAGTTGTTCGTGTAATACCTGTGCAAGGATCAAGTCAATACTATATAAAAGGATATTGAGTGATGATGATATTTGTGTGCATGGAGAAAAAATATGTTTTACAATCGATTTGATTATTAAACTGTATTTTCACGATCATGAAGCGTCTGTCATTTTATATTATTCAGTTATATTATATTAAACTGGTATTCTTTCGATGCTAGCACAAGAATAAAATCTTTCTTCTCACCATGGAAAAAAAACATAGGATATACCAATCGATCTTTTTTCCTTATAAAATTTAAAAAGTTTATGTTTCTTTTTTATTCACTGAAATTATGTTTTTTTCCAACTATCATTTAATATTCGAAAGCAAAGCTCATATTATTTTCACATTAAGGAATTAAATTCATTTCAAACGATTTACACATGAAAAAATCTGAAAGAAAAAGACAACTACAAAACTTTAGAACATCCTCTACCCTTATCATTTTAGTTACTGAATTTTGGATAGAATCTAACATATTTATAAGTATAAATCTACAATTATTTGAGCCATCTTCTATTTGAAAACAGTGACTTAAGGAGGACCTAATATTAGAGCTCGGGCAAGGTTTTTCGATAAACAAAAACTATCTAAATAAATAAAAATATATCCATACAGAACACATTCGTATGTACAAACAGAAAGGAGTTCTCTCTACCAACACTTTATTGGATGAGGTTGTCATACATGGCTTGTCAAATATGATTTATTCGAATAGCTTTGTTTGTAGATTATTACGTTTGCCCGGCGGTTTACCCAGTGTGCACATAAAAGTAGCGTTTGTGAGTTTTCATGTAAAAAAAAAAAAACATGAATAAAACACATAATTTCACGAAGAGACTATGAAAAAAGAGGGGGAAAAACCAAAGAAAGCCCTTTAGGCTCCGCACCCACAAGTCTAGCTACAAATTAACCTGCAAAAAACCAAGCCCTTTAAAAAGTTTTACGGTGTACCAGTCCCTCTCCATTCTCTTCAAAATTCACAGATTTTTCCTCTCCATTCATCTCTTTTGATCTAGGCAATTTAAAGGGTTAGTACTCAAGAAAATGGAGAAGAAATTTACAGCAGAAGGATCAAAGAGAGGAGTCAATTCAAGCACAAAACTTGGAAAATTCATGAAAGAAGAAAGAGGGAGGCTCTACATAATGAGGAGATGTATAGAGATGCTTATTTGCTGGCGAGACTAGGCAAGAAAATCACGATGATATTACTAATTTACCTTCAAGCTAGGTTTTTTTTTTAGTTTTCTTTCTCCTTCTCTATTTATTATCGTTCCAAACATATTTGAATGAAACATATCATATTTACTAATATTGAGTGAGTATGAGATTAAGATTGTTAATTATCCCAAATCAGTTGGATAAAATCTCTGGGAGTTACATCGATAGACTTGGACAATCATCTCATCTAGCTAGTTTTTGGGTTGAGTTAGGTCCAAATCCTAATCTTAACAAAGATATCATTTGAAATGGAAAATATGATCAGTTTTATGACCAAGGCTCGGCTTTTTTATTTTTGTTCTTCTTGCTTCATAGAATATATACTAATATCATGTCGATCATACAATGAATTAATGATAAGATTGTATGAGATGGTTGGATTTACTTGTGATCTACGAATTAAAATATATGAATTACACGGTTACCATCATCTATAATTTTTAGTAGAACGACATGTTCCTCGATCTTACACAGATACCGTCACTTAGCTTAATGTCTTTATGGTCTCAAACCTTGTCATTTCAAAACTTTATCTTTATAAATACCTTAATTTCAAATGCCTTCTCAAATTGTAATCTAACCATCGATCTAATCCAGATACAGCCTATTTCTTTATTATAAACGACATACGTCTAAATAATTGTCAAGACTGTCTAGCTCTTTCCAAAAAAATATCGACACAGATCAATGGGACGAAACTAAATTCAAATTTATTTTCAAATTTTTTATATTATAACTTATGATCAAATCAATCTAAATAAATATTGGGTACTGATCAGTCCAAACATATATACTTATTTATCAAAATTGTGGGGGAAGGGAATTTAATTAAATGTAATCACAAAGTTTAAATGAGAGTGAAAAAGAAATACAGAAATACATATGGTTTTCTTTCTCCTGAAGATGATGTTTCTCTGGTCGAGTTACTTTTCCTGAAACGAAGGTTAAAAAATATTTGTGGTGGCATGTGGGTTTGTTCCCTATCCCAAGACATTTTTTGTCCTTGTTTTTGTGAAAACTTGTCTTTCGCATGGCTTTTATTAGTATTTTTTTTCAGAAAAATAAAAAATATATATCTCTGTAATTAAGTTTGAGATAACTAACATTTGATGTAATGGTCAGTTTAATAATTATATATATCTATATATATATATATTTATTATTATTTTTATTATTATTATTATTAAATTGCTAAATTTTTTATATAAGTTACTGTAACTCAGTAGATAAAGTCTTTATTAATATAGTTTCTCACTATTTTTTTATAATCACATTTTAATCTTAATTTAAATATAAATCAAATAAATTATAAAAAATAAAGTAGTGTGCGTCGGTGCACTAATATATCATGATTTATAAATAAAAGATTTATTTGATTAAAAATCTTGTTTTGTAGATTATTTTTTTCGTTGCATTATTGAAATATATAATTTTTTTTAAAAAATTAAGTAGGATACGATTATCGTATGAATGATTACTATATAATAAGATGGTGTGAAGTAAAACAAACTGTTGAGGACGAGTAATGTTGGAATGGGTAGTAATCCGACACGTGTTGATACTTTGATTGGTCAAAATGGCAGCTTTTTACTGCACACACGTGCAGCAGCTGGACAAGATCTATTTGTAAGCTCTAGCCCATTTTAAAAATTGTGGGGTCACGCGGCCCAAAAGGCCCACCCATCTGTTACCCATTATTACCCGCACATGTATGTAGCTCACCATCTCCACTATTGCATGAAGGAGAGGCATTTTTTTAATTTACTTTTACCAAATGGTAATTAAAAAAATCTTAATTATAACAAATCTTTCTCATAAATAGAAGAACGATAATTATTTAACTACTAATGATTGATTTGGATTTCTCATATACCGAAAATTTAAAGATAAGTGAAAAATTGAGTGAATTTTGGTGTCATTGTGTGTCATTTTTTAAACATTCAATACACATTTTACGATAATTATATTATCTAATGATATTTCAGAAAATGATTATACACTAAAATAACCAAAATTTTAAAATAATCAACTACAAATACAATAAATATTCGATCTAACTATAGCTTACAAAATAATTATACGTTAAAATAACCAAACCCTTTACAAAGAGTTATTTAACTAAATGCCGACAATCTTATAAAATGGTCCGTAAAATTCTTGATTTTAATATACTTTCTCATTCATTTATAAATCAATAATTACTCAAGTCTAAGTTTGAGATGCATTCTAATGATTAAACTGGCCTAATTTGTACATTAATTGGGCAGTTTTTTCAACATGTTAATTTGGCTTTTAACGTTCTCAAAAAAAGAAAAAAAAATTTGCTTTTAACTATTATCATACCTCTAATTTCTTATCTTACGCCACGAAAATATATAAAGTTTAAAATAGTCACTTAAAAGTTTAATGATTGAAGTAAAACATGAATAAAATCTAGAGAAACATTCGGACCACACAATGATGTCTGCTCAGTGAAAAAGACTTCTGAAAGTCCGGTGCAGACAAAGAAAGGTTAAGCCTTTCACCTCTTTTTCTCAAAGAATCAAACCGCGGATGTCCTATTTTCAAAGAGTCAAATATGAACTTGTACTATGTGCCTATACTTTGAGAACCTCACCTTTTTCGAAGTTTTCTTTTGAAGGAGAGACAACGGCAAGAAACACCAAACCAGCCAAAACAACGGTCAAGATACCCAAAGAATTAATCAGCAACGCTTCAGTCGAGTAGCGTGATATTATCTTATGCATCTGAAGAAATGTTGCCTTCTCAAGAAAACCTGTGGCACATGTAGCCACTGCTAAGGCGTAAATATAAATGCCAAAAAACGCATGCCACGGCAGCAGACCGGCTCGACTGTTTCTTGAGCCACCTGGATACCAAAAGGTCACAAATCCAGCAGCCAACTGCAGAAGAAATTATCAATTGATGTAAGCTGAAGATTTGATGTTTCCAGAAATAATAATGTTTGGAATTGGTAGAAATAATTAAGTATCCGGGTCAATAATCTAAATTTACTACCTGAATTCCAAAGAAGAAAAGGCAACCTAGGCCAAGCCAAGAGTGGAGACTATAGAAGTTGTCGACGCCTTTTTCATTGTGAAACTTCCAAGCAGTCCATATTCCGATTATTCCAAAACATAGAGCCAAGAATTGCAGAGAAAGATGAATTAATTTTTTGAAGTCTTTGGTTCCTGAGAGAGCTTTATATGCTATCATGGCTACAGAATTGAAGGAAGGATATTCAAAACCTTATTCTGAGTTTTTCGCATAAAAAAACGCACTAATTGGTGTGTATAAAAGCCAAGAAAAAGAAGTATATTAGTTGTATCTACACAGTATGAAACGAGAGAAAATCCATTCATTGCATGTGAAGGACAAAAAATGGGCTCATTAAAACAACAGCGGTTGCTTGTAATCTCAATTGTAAGAAATATACAATTAACACTATCATTTGTTTTCCACATTGCCTCTTTTGTGTATCTGTACAACCGCAAGATATAACAGACATTTCAACAAAATTATAGACCACGACAAATTGTACTAGTTGCAGGAAGCAAAGCTATCGAAAAAAAAAAGATTCTTGCACTATAATATCCATAAAAATGAAAGTTGGAGAGTATCGAGAGCATAGGTTTCTCTGGCCAAACTGATGATTCCAACGGAGCAAAACTGCTCTAAAACGATACACAATAGCATGTGAAATTCCCTATGTCTCACAGAGACAACCACTGCATCCCTCATGAAACCTTTTTCAACTTCTTAACTATCTAAAGGAACCTCAAAGTTCGTTAAAGATTAGCTCTATAGACATTCATAAAAAGAAACTAAACGGGGACATTCACAATTAATCAGCAAACACAAAACTAGTAAATTATCTACAAAATAATTGAACCAATTTCTCAGCAGTCCACATTAACATGAAAAAATTCTGTCAATTAGTCGCATACACAAACCAGAGGTCCCCAGTTACAAGTATTGAATTCAAAACTATCGATGAAGATCAACTTAGTATATTCTATCAGGTGGTTAATACTTGAATTTTTTCACCTTTTTTTCATTTTGAGCGACTGATACACTTCTCCCTGTCAGACCTAATCAGCAAGATTATAATTTTCTCACAAATTTGTCGTACGAGAAGGTAAGAAAACTGAAGTCATTCTAGTTCGATCAAACAGTAACCAATGCTTCAATGTGACATCAGTGGGATTCGAGCTAAACTGTATCCTCCTACACATTGTTTTTACCTTCACCATTCAGAAGCAGAAAGCCAATGAGCATTAAAACAGGATGAACCTGAAAATCATACGAGAAAAAACCATCCAATCAATTCAGCATTTCAATTTAAGTTTAAACAAAACACGAACCACTTCCCGAATTCATCCAGCAACTCGAATCAATAATAAAAAAAATGAACAAAAACGAGAGAAAAAGAAAGGAAGTTACGTTGAAAATGAGAGCTTTATCCTCGGATACGAGAGCCATACCTCCTCTGAAACGCTCAGTCCATATGAGTGTAAGTGCGGCTAAGATAATTCCGATTAACCTCACGAGACGGACGATCGGGAACCTAACAACCGGCGCCGCCATTCGAAGATGGAATTAAAAGCTTTTTGTGCTCAATTACCTAGAATTTGATGTGATAATTGGTGAGTATTAGGTGTTTAAGCCACTGAAGAAAGCTGAAAAGAACAGACTGTACCACCCAAGGCTTCTACGGCCGATGCACGACCCAGCGGGGAGCGTGTGTTTTTCAATTTGTCCCGACACCCAAGCTTCTATCGAGGTATCTTTATTTTTTTAAAAAATATCGTTCAACTCTTTTTTAAAAAAATCGACATCTTAAATATATTTCAAATATATTTGAGGAGATTATTTTTTAAAAAAAAATTGACATCTTCAAATATATTTCAAATATACTTGACGACATCATTTTCTAAAAGAATTAGACGGAGGTTATTCAACCAATTTCCTCGCTTACAGCCATAACCCAGTCAATTGGTGAGACATGTCACGAATCTTTTTTATTTTATTTAAAAAGAGTATTCCTCTCATACCTTGGTTTACCATGGTCAAGTGTCGAGGGTTAGCTAACAATTCAATGAGCCTTTGTAGTCCCTAGCCTTTACAACCAATTAACAACCATTGGTGACTTTTTATGCATGTGAGTTGTTGACATAGTGTTGTGCAACTCGTAGACAATGCACTTGATACATACATAATCATACTTGGCCACAATCATTTGTTTCACAAATTTGTTTTTAACTGAAATGTAATTTGTATTAATGGATTAATAAAATAGCCAATATTTTTGTAAAGCTGTTGGATGTAGAAGACAATGGAACATGATAGTATCTCTCTATCTTGCACTTCAACACCAAGTTCTATTAAAAAGTAGCCGACTGTAAAATAGTGCTAAAACGAAGCACCAACGATGAGCACCACGATGAAATTATAGGTGGTTCTCAAGGTTTTCTCTTGCAACGCGAGTCATTTCTAACATAAATTTCATAACCCGATTTGTAAAAACAAACCTCCAAATTGGATGAATTGATTATCGAATTTACAACTATGCTTGTTCATACCGATCAGTTGCAACAAATCCTTTATCTACATGTTTGCATAATTCTTTTCGTTTGTCTTAATTATATAGTCTAATATCTATTTTTAGTATAATTTTATCTATTTATATTAAAATAACCATTGAATAATGATAAAATGAGAATTTTCTCTTACTAAATTTGATTTTTCAATAATTTATATGTAAACACACATAATATAATTATATGACACGGATGAAATTTATATTGTGGAAAATTGAAAAAAGAAATGGGAACAATAATATTTGAGATTGGATTAATTAATTTATAAAACAAATAAAGAAAAAGAAAATTGTGAAATACGTGCAATCGGTGATTAAAGCCGCCACAATCTTAAAGTACAAGTCAATAAAACATCTCCATTTCAGGTTATCCAACTCATCAACAACGTGGAATTGGTCATCCAACAAATACATTTACCGAAACACCCTTCCATCTTCAACTTCTTACACTCCGACCCGCCGCAATAACGCCCACAATGGACAATCGAACAAGGGTAATCTCGACTCAACGGTCCCGGTGCCAATCCACACACGTTTCACACAGAAAGGAGGCTTGTGGAATACCCAAACTGCCCTAACTCAAGGGCTCGAAATACGTCAGTGCCAAATCCTCCCCCCACGTTCCACACAAAAAAGGCGGCCGGTGAAATACCCAAACTACCCTAGCTCAACGGCTCGAATACATCCTTTGCAACGGACGAAAGTGTAATTTCATATGAAATCTGCTGTCGAGGAGACGAATATTAGAACGTGAGAGTGGTGATGCGCACACAAGAAGAAAGGTGGCTCTGAGAAAGGCGAGTTGCCGGACTTCACACTATCTCATAACCGGAATTTGGGAACTTCTTTCACATCCGCTGTCGGAGGATTTCGATCTGATGTGATGTTCACGCCGCATAAGAAGTTATGGTCGAGGAGCGAGGTGGGCCAGGAGAACGGGTCGATTTCCGGTCCGGGCTCGGAGTTGAACTCGAACTCGAACTCGAAAATCTCAAGGAAAAACAAAGACGTGGATGTTTGTGAAAACGATGGGGCCAATGAACAAGAGTTTCTAGTTAATAAAGTCTTGAAACTCGAAAACGAGGTGGGCGGTTGGTTACCTTATTTATCGGCCATGGCTTTCTTTGGATATGGTTACTATATGAGTTTTTTCACTGGGTTTTTTTTGGTAATCTTGGTGCATTTTCTCGAGTTGAGTATTTATTAGTGCCTGATTTGTGCAATTTGGGAAAATTATTTTAGATTTTCTTATTCAGGACAGCTGCAGTTTAACAAAATTTGTAAAGTCGCATTAAGTTTAAATCTTGACTACTTTTGTACTTGTTAATTAATTCGGATAAAGCAGCGAATTTGATCATCGACATGTTTGGCTGTAGGGTGGATCCACCACTCAAAATTAAATTCTTAAAATTATAATATTCAAAGAACCTTCATTACAAAGGTGTCTGATATGAGACACAGAGTCCAGTTTCTGCCAAGATTTGTCTCACGTAGTTGGGATGATTGTTTAGGAGTGTAATCTATTCATTGCACTGGCGTAATTGAAACATCCTTTTCAAGTCCACTTTTAAAAATATTAATTAATATTGTCTTAAAAATTTTTTACAGCAGCCTTCGAAGCAGCATGTTCCAGTTGATTTGATTTCAGCCATTGTTTTGAATTTGTTGGCATTTAATACTCTAAATCTTGAAGTTCTCCTAAAAGTCAGGATGGTTTGAGTAATTACATCTAATACTTGGTACAATGAAAAACTTATGGTTCCGAATCTGTCTTGATGAGTAGTTACATGATAAATATGCACTGACAACTGTTTTTTTTTTTTTGCCTTGTCAACCAGCGAGGAGTCCTTTTTTCTCATTATCTCAGGCTTTGTACTTATCTAAACTTAGCTTTAATTCTAAAGTGTTTCATTTAATATTATGGTATCTGAACTAAGATATTCTTTTTCCAGCCTTAGCTTTAGACTCTAATAGTGGGCCGCTATGAATTTGAAGACAATTACTCAAAACTCAAAAGGTTTCTTTTGTTTCAATTTCTCAATATAGAAATATTCCACTGTTTTTTATTTTTTCAGCTCTTTGAGTATCAGTACAATATGGGGCTTCTTTTGATTGAAAAAAAGGAGTGGAATATGAAGTATGAAGAATTTAAACATGCTTCAGCAGAGGTTGATGAATCCCTCAAGAGAGAATGGGCTGCACATTCAATTGCAATTGCAGAAGTGGAGAAGCGAGAAGAGAATTTAAAGAAGGCATTGGGTACAGAAAGACAATGTGTACTTGATGTAAGATTTATACTTACAAATTTCCTCATGAATTTGCCTTTACTTTGAGATCAAGATGCTCAATATTTTATCAAAAAAATCACAATTAACTTTTGATTCTTGTCAAGGAAAACTAAAATTGTGATGCACTACCCCGGTTAGAATCTCAAAAACGATCATGACGTACTGCCCACTGTGACTTTTATTGATCCTAAAGCGTCTTACTTACTTTCATTATTTATAGCTCAGAAAATCTGGATTTCATAATTTTTCATGCCCAAAATATTAAATGGACGAGACTACCTGTACTGAGAGTATATGTGTCAACACAGAACGGAGCTTAAAATGTATAAATGGAACAGAAAAACTTCTCTACTGAGTGATACCTGGATAAGATATAACTACAATGTAAATGGATCGAACAAATATAGAAACTATACAAACTACAAAGCTTAATTTAAATACTTTTTTGAGGATAATGTAATTGTTATGTTTCAATAAAATATGTGAAACAAGGACAGAATTAACATGAGCAGGTTTTAGTCATCTGAAGACTGAAATACATACATAGGTGAAAGGAAATGGTGAATTGCCAACTCTATCAGATGGCCTATGTACATCAGTAAAAAAAATGAAAGTACATCACATGATCGCTTCAGGCTAATGAAACAGAGAGATCGTAAACAAGACAGAATTGATGCGGAATAATCATTGTTTGCGTTAATTACTCAAGACAAATGGAATTGACAAAAGCATAAATGTAACAAAACTAATATGTAATACTTTTGTTAAATGTTTGCTATTTTTTGGTCATTCTCGCTCATTTCACAAAGTAATCATGTCATAAATATTCATTCAAGATATACCCTTTGCAAGCATATAATAGCGAACATTGACCCCTTCACTATAGATCACATATCGCGAATATTTTACCTGTTGAAAACAGCAAGGCACAAAAGACAGAATTAACCCCCAGTCCACAGATTCAGAACAAACATTAATCAGACACTGAGGTTGCGAATGTTCTTGACCACTATGGAACTTATGATCATACTGGTGTACCAACAACACTTTTTATGCAAAATAGGATTAAATATTTCCCTTGTTAAAAGGGAGCACAATTGTTCTCATAAAAGAATATCACTTTCACAGTATATTTTACAGCAAAGGCATCTCAAGCATTTGACCAAAAGACTTTTAAATGTTATGCAAAGTATCAACAGTGCTTACCACAATTAAAATCACAATAATTCTTTGCTTTTTGGTGTTTTCATTTCTTCACTCTTATGCTCAAAACTTTAATTTATGAGAGTGAATTCTCACTTAAAGTATCAATCTCATATTTATAGTATAAATCCACCTATTTATTTTTAGGAAACTCAGTTTCATCATTACTTGCCTACTAACAATCCCGTAATATGTCATTGTATTTTATGCACCAACGGAAATTGGAGACGATGGAAACAACTGTATACACACGGTTACATGGTTAACTCGTGATCATGACGTTTTGTCTTTGCTCATTTATCTCTATTGGATGTATTATCTCTACCAGTTAAACTGTTTTTCTTCCGCTTAATTTCTTTCTACTGCTTGATTGGGTTCTCTGTCACTTCATTGAATATCTCTTGCCTGAACTTTTCTGACTGACTTGGTATTGAAATTGAACTACGTATTATCTCTACCAGTTAAACTGTTTTTCTTCCGCTTAATTTCTTTCTACTGCTTGATTGGGTTCTCTGTCACTTCATTGAATATCTCTTGCCTGAACTTTTCTGACTGACTTAGTATTGAAATTGAACTACAAACTCTTAATTCAGAAGTTCCAAAAGTGTTTAGGCCCACACAAAAATAGTTAGTAAATTAGCCGGTTTAGTTAATGTTTTTTTAATTTGGGAAAATTCTCTTACTTTCTTGTCGCTTGTACATCTGTGGTGATTATGAAGTTATTATTGCTGCTAATAGTGATTTATGATTCAATACATTATTTTTACTTGAGGCAGCTGCTAGCTATCCTTGTGCAACAAAGTGGATGTAAGCATTTGGAAACAAAAAAATCAATTAGGTCGGCTGTCATGATTTAATGTTAATTTGGGTTCTAGACATCATGGATTTTTTTGCATATTTTCAAGAGGTGATCGTGAGGGCTCATTAATGATAATCACGTCTTTAGTCATTTGTTGTCTTTAAGTGACTTTTTGTGGGGCTGTTGGCACAGTTAGAGAAGGCTCTGCGTGAGATACGCACACAATACACTGAAATTAATTTCAATACTGAATCAAAGCTGGCTGAGGCGATTGCTCTGGCCGCTGGTGCTGAGGAAAAATCATTGGAAGTTGAGAAGCAGGTTCATGTAGCCGATGCCAAACTTGCTGAGGTGAGCAGGAAGAGCTCAGAGGTGGAGAGGAAATTGCGTGACTTGGAGACTCGAGAAAACACACTTAGAAGAGAACGGTTCTTTTTTGCTGCAGAGTATAAGTTTTAGCTCTTTATCATAACTTCTAACTCTCTTGCATAGTTTGATTTGTTTATATGTTCAACTAAATGATACTGATAAGGAGTCATTTTCTTAGGCGTGAAATGCAAGAGACTGCTTTATCTAAACAAAGGGAAGACTTGCGAGAGTGGGAAAACAAATTAAAGGGAGGAGAAGAGAGGCTGGTAGATGGTCGCAGATTGCTGAACCAAAGAGAGGAGAGGATAAACGAGAAGGATAAGATTACAAAGGAGAAACAGAATGACCTTGAACAACTGCAAAAAATGATTGAGATAGAAAATTCAACCTTAAAGATGAAAGAAGAAGATATAAGCAGCAGAATAGCAGGCCTTGCTCTTAAGGAGAAGGCAAGATTCTTTTACTTGAATGGTTTTATAGATCATGTTTTTTGGTGACTTGATGGACTTGTTCAGGTTGTCCTCTTTAATTTGTGAGGAAATTTTAGTGCAGGAAGCTGACGTTGTAGGAAAGAACTTCGAGATGAAAGAGAAACAATTGCTAGAATGGCAAAACAAGTTAAATACCAGAGAAGAAGTGAGTATTTTCTTTAACATATTATTTATCAAGTCACATCTACTCTTGCCTTCTCGGAACATATTTGTCTGTGTTTTGAAATACTTCAGGTTGGTGATTAACTAATGCCTGTATATTTACTTCATCTGAGAGTTATTTTCGGCCGTTAATACTTTGCCCTGGTGAATCTGATTGTCCTTTTCTCCCATCATTTTCTCTTAAAAATACATAGTTGGAAATGGAGAAACATTTGGATGAACATAAGGCCAATCTAGAAGAAAAGCAGAAGAAATTTGAGTTGGAGATGGATCACAAAAGAAAGCTTCATGATGAACAGTTGAAAAGCAAGGCGGTTGAAGTGGAGAAAAAAGAAGCTGAAATTATTCATATGGAAGAGAAAGTGAAGAAAAGAGATCAAGCAATTGAAAAGAAATTGGAGAAATTGAGGGAAAAGGAAATGGATTTGGATTCCAGATTTAAAGCTTTGGAGGAAAGAGAAAAGTCTTTTAAATTTGATGAGAAGAGCTTGGAGAAAGATAGGGAACAAATACATACTGAAAAAGAAAACTTGTTTAATGTCAAGGCTGATCTTGAATACCTTAGGGCTGACGTTGAAAAACAGCAACTGAAGTTAAAAGAAGAATGTGAACAATTAAAGGTAACAGAAGATGAAAGACTGGAGCATAGACGCCTGCAATCTGAGTTGGAAAGGGAGTTGGTCAAGTGGAGGTTGCAAAATGAACAGCTTTTGAAGGAGACGGATGATTTAAAGCAAGAAAAGGAGAAATTTGAGAAAGAATGGGAACAGCTGGATGATAGAAGAGCTGATATAACGAAAGAATTGACTGATGTTCTCGAGAAGAAAAAGAATTTTGAAAAACTAAGGCAGTCTGAAGAGGAAATGTTAAATAACAAGAAGATCGAAATACAACAGTACGTGCAGAGGGAATTGGAAGCTCTTAAATTAGCAAAAGATTCTTTTGCTGCTAGCATGGAGCATGAGAAGTTGACATTGGTTGAAAAATCTAAAAGCGACGAAAGTAAACTCCTATATGATTTTGAACTGCAGAAACAAGAATTTGAGACTGAAATGCTGAGAAGGCAGGAAGAGATGGAAAAATTGTTCAAGGAAGAGAGCAAGGCAGAGCTTAACAATGTTACTTGCCTGAGGGAAGTGGCGAGAAGACAAATGGAAGAGATAAAGTTGGAAAGAAATGGGAATGAAAAAGACAAAATAGAAATTTCACATCTTAAGAAGCAAGTGGATGCCCAAAAATCTGAGATGAGAAAAGATATAATGGATCTTATTGGACTAATTCAGAAGTTGAAGGATCAAAGGGGACAACTTGTCAAGGAAAGAGAGCGCTTCCTTGCATTTGTTGATAAACAGAAGAACTGCGGTATATGTGGGGATACTGTTCATGAGTATATACTATCCAATCTTAATTATCTAACTGTGTTGGAAAACTTTGAGGCCCCTCCATTGCCAGTAGTAGCGGAGAATTATTTGAAGGAGCCGGTCGAAGGCACATCTGTGTGGTTAATCAATGCATTGCCCCCTTTCCCCATTAATTCAGGATCTCCTGCTACTGGTGGAACCATGTCTTGGATTAGAAAATGTACCTCTAAGATATTTAAATTCTCACCGGGAAAAAAACCAGAACCTGCTTCTGCCGTGGATGCAACAAATACCTTAAGAAGCACTGAAAATGGACCAGAAATCCTACAGGTTGCTGATGATTCTTATAATGTTGAAATAATGCTGTCCAAAAGTGACACCAGGGAGGTTGAAGCTAATCAAGCTTTATCTTCTAATCATAACCCTGAAGATGTTCCAGCAAATTCTCAGAATTCTGATGTGAAGACTCACTCCCATGGACCTGGAAGGAATGTCAGGCCCAGGCCAACTAGAACACGTTCTGTGAAAGCTGTGATTGAAGGTGCTAGCTCTTTTCTAGGGCAATCGACCAAAGAGAATGAGATTTGGTGTGTTAATGGTTGTGTATCGGAATCTGATCTCTTTAAAACACCAAAAAAGAGAATAAAGCGAAACCACATGCTTATATCACAAGCAACGGCAAGCAATGACAGACACAATGCAGGCCATTTTGATGGTGAGCACAGAAAGAAGCAACAAAAAGTTTCTGCCCTTGAACAAAAATTTGTTGAGAAACGTTATAACCTCCGGACACCCAAAATGTGAGTCTTGTATCATTTCATAGAAAAGTATGATTGTTTAAGAGAGATTGGAAGGACTTTTCTTTTGAAGAGTTTGAATGGCCAAACAATTGCTTGATTAAATTTCGTAAAATAAAATGGTTTTAACAAATTAAAAACATTTGTACAAGTTAAAATGTTTCATGTACATCTCTACCAGTTGGAGTTTCTATTGAGGAAAACATAGCTGGAAATGGAGCAGCTGTGGATGTGCAAGTGGCATATTTATACTTGCCTTTTGACTATATATACCTTATGGATAGTTTTTCTTGTGCTTTTTGAAGGTTGAGAGCTTAGAAACTGCAGGTCATTTATGATTGTGGATTCATGAGGAGATTCCAATTTGCCATAAACATGTGTTGGCTAATCTTGCTCACGGCAATTTCTCCATTTGCATTTTATCTATTCTGGATCCATCGTTGAGATACTTATCTTCCTCACATTTTTTTTTATCCAGTTTAGGAGCTACTTTAGCAAATGGATCTTTGCATGAATCAAGGAAAAGGAGAAAGGGAAAGACAGCCAGTGGTAAAAAAGGCAAAGATGACAGATTACCTGGCATTATGGTTAGCTCTTCCGAAATGGTTGAAGGTGTTGGAGCTTCAACAGATGAAATTCATGAACCTGGAACTGGAGTTACTCTTTCTGAGGGATTTCATGGCAGTGATGGTGACGAGCCTGTGAGGAGTACTGAAGCAGCTAGTGAGTTTTCAGCAGACAGCCCTGTGAGTCTATCACGCTTCTATTATTCACCATAATGATTTTATGTAGTTATCCCCGTGATCGAAACTACCTTCATCTTGAATGACCCTGATTTTATGCTACCGAGAATAAATGTACCTTAAGACTTCCTGACTTCTATTTGTTGCATTTACAGTTGAAAACTCAGGGGGACAATCATGAAGAAAATATGGACACAACCAATACTTTTACAAATGACATGGATTTGATAGAGGAAAATATAACTGCAGGAGGTGAGAACCTTGAGATTGACAATGATGATGGCGATGAGTTCAATCATCCAGGTGAAGTTTCAATCAGAAAAAAGATATGGACTTTTCTCACCACGTAGCCTTAAGTCATCTTAATCATGTCCCACGACTCAAGTTTCTTTTCAGGTTTTAGTCAGGAGTTACTGTTTATCTGCTTGTTTTAACTGTTTCAGGCTGCAGGAGTTCATGTTGAATAGAGAGTCCGGCTTTTTTCGGTGCCTGTACTACATAGATATGTAACATTCTTGATCAGTGCACTTATTGACACTGGATTTGGTTTCTTCAATTTCTTTGGCATTTGCTTTACTTTCTCATCTGTATAAACTTCTCTCAGAAATTCTTGATTCTGTAGGTCGCCCCTGAAATGAAAGTTCCATAATTAATCAAATGCTCATCTTGCAGTCAGTATTGAATATGTATATAATGATACTCTAATTATGATTATTGCAGTTTAACAAACATTCGTTACACACTACACCTATTCTTAAACTACATCTACGCCGCAACCTCGTTCTAAACGGAAAGTCACTGAAATGACATCGTTCTCCTCCAACTTCTACTCCTACAAACTATATTTCCCTTTCCCATTTCATGACCTTCCATCCTCACTCCCTCAATTTCACTACAAGAATGCTCCGAAATCAATGGAGTTACAAATCCTCCATGAATTTCATCATCGCTGCTACTATCAACTACAAACTGTCCCTTAGCCTTGTTGTGGATACTTGTGTCTTGTCCTTCATCGAGACTGCTGTCACTTGAAGAAACACTGTCAGTTGGCGTATGAAATTTTGTAGTACTTTCTTTCTTCAAACCCTGAAATGAATGGCTCCTGGATGTCCCATCATACAATGGGAGAATGATTTTCGACCCTGATTTTTCCCTATCCCGTCCCAAACTATATGTTGTTGAGAGCTTTCTCTTGATGCCTTCTTTTTCTTTAACCAAGGCGTTCAGTTTTTCTAGCACTTCACTGGTTTCTGCTGCTTCTGATGTTTTTTGTTCAAGATCTGTGATTGCCCTGTCAAATTCTTTCTGTTGCAGACGCAGTGAACGCTGGTTGAACAAAAGAGTAATGTGCTTAGCTGTAAAAAATCCAATTTAGTGTGACGAAAATGCCAACATCATTAAATGGAATTGTCTAGAGGATGCAAGAAATTAAGCTTACTCTCTTTTCAAGAAACTTTCCAAGATTCAAACATTGAAGCCTTTTCTTCCTCCAGAAGATGCAGCAATACTTGACAGATGCTGCTAGTAAAACCAGTAGCACTGATTCTGATAATAGAAACAGTACAATCGTGCTTTCGTTACCTGCATAGCATGTTAAAATCAGACTGAAGCGTTGTATTATTTCGACAAAAAATGATATTTTGAAACCAAATTACCCGTGTAGATACTGATATTCTTGGGCTTGATCAGTGAGCAGCTAGATGCAAGCTTCTGTCCTGGAGCATCAACAGCAAAATATAAGACATTAATGTGTGTATTTACGATTATTTGGTGAATGTCGGTTCGACAGAAGAGCATTACGAGTAGTACGACAAGGGAATGGATTGCCATTTCCTGCACAATGAAACGATTTGAATGTTGAGCTCCTGATTATTAAGAAAGCATAACGAGTTCGGATTAAGGTTTTGATAACGTACTTGAAACTGCAAAAAATGACAGAACTGTTCTTTCATCCGTCGAAAAGTGCTTCATATCGCTTTGTGATAGATTGAACAATAAGTTACTATGATTGCTCTCAGACCAGTACGAGGACCCCAAAGCTGGAACCAACAATGTAAATACAGCATTCCTAGGTTTCATTGCTGCGACATATATGTTCTCTCCTATCATGTTGGCTTCTCTGTCCTCCATTTCTGTCTGAGAAACATAAACTGCACAACCGGAGCAGTCAAGTACCAGATTAACCTGGATAACCGAACTCAAACTTGTTGACTGTGGGAACTTTTTGAGAGATCCGGTTGGTGAAAATGAGTACAAGAATCCATCCAATGATCCAATGGATATCCACCCTGCTTAATATGGTCAACTTTGGTCTCGAAGGTCAATAATAAGCATAAATTACTCGTATTTTGTATCCTTACCGTTAGCATCAACAACTGGCTCATAATCTTCTGAACTTAAAGGTCCAACACTTCCTTCCCAAACAGTGCTTCCCATGGAAACTTCCAAGGCTAGAATTCGGGCCTTATCGGGTATAATGACGTACAATAGACCATTGTTCCCAGAAGTTATGGCAAATTTGTTTCCATAAAAACTAAAATCTTGGATCCATTTGAAATGAGGACCATGAAACGATAACGAGTAGAGTTCTCCTACTGTGTTTGAGACCTTGCAAGTAGACAAGAATACGTGGTACTTGCACAACCTTAAAACTAAACACATGGTCAAAATATATAATAGTCATGTAAGAGCGATCAATTGACGATCAAGGCTTACATATATACTAGCTTCACAATGATCAATGACAGGGACAGAAGTAAAATAACAATCTGTTGTACATTTCCTGCAACCTTGGCGATAACTGTGCCGATAAAGTACCGGACCAGCGCTCCAGAGAAGCTTTCCATGTAATCTAAATGCGAAGAGGCCCCTGTTCTTAACATTTATAACAACACGCGAGCTAGATATACTTACTGCAATTCCAACGATATCTGTTTCAACCGGACCAAAGAACACTTCAACCACAGACTCAGTAGTTCCATTTTTAAAAGGATGGATTTTCAGTACCCTGTTCTCAGCAACCAAATATATCTGCCGTAGGACTTGAAAATATCAGGGATCACTAATAAATACGTTTGAAGTTGAAAATTTTATGCAACAAAAAGGAGTATTGGGCATTGCCTTTCTTGAACCCCCATGCACTGGAGCTATATCAGCACTGCATGTATAATTTAAATGCACTGTCCAAGCAATGGATCCATTCTTGTCAAAGGCGAAAAAGTTCCTGTCGGAACATGCAAAAACCCTTCCATCATCGCCAACAAAGTTCTTGAAAAGTTGGCCTCCTGCTCTCTTGGAAGACTTATCTGCTGAAACCAGAAAATTCTTCAGACTACTCACGCCCTCAATCACCAAATTTTAAAGTTTAATATCTAATTTTCTGAGAATCCTATGTTCTTTCCTGAATACATTAAATCGCCCATTGTTTTTCAGTAGGCCAATTGTCATTTGTCAAAAGATTTAGATCATCATTCAGTAATCGAAATCCTCATCCGTAAACTTTAAGTTGTCACACTAACTTTTTCACGAAACAAAGCCAACTCAAACATTAAAAAAAAAAAAAAGAAAGAAAAGAAAACCCGGTCAAAATACTAAGTGGAGAAGATAGAAGGGTACCTGCAAACAATGACAATTTCTTGAAATGTTGGGAATTATAGGTTACAACAAACTGCAATTGGACAACAATGGCCAAGACTATCAAAGCAGGATGAGGAAGAAACATCTCTCTTCTTAAGTTCGCACAGCACTACATCTGAGAAGTACCCACAAAGAAAGAAATCCATATCCACAAACGGTTAATATAACTGTATGTTCATGGCGGGAAACTGATTTAGAATTTTGGTCGAATTAAAAGTCTGATTTTTTTATCTCGAATTTCATCTCTTTTTTTCGATTTAAATTAACTAAAAAAATTTAATTCGATAGAAAATGCTAGCTCATGTTGTTAGAATTTTAAGATAATAATCATAACAGATTTAAGAATTTATAGAGTTAACTAGGAAATTTTATTTTCTTTGAAGTTCTACGAAATGCGGATTACTTTTAAACTACAATTATCATCGTTGTAAATAGCTTAAAATTTTTAACCAGATTATATATAATTTCCCACTCCACTTTTTTTTGATCCACCTTTACGTTTTCCGTCAACAAGATCCTATGTGATAGTATCAAGACAGGAAATTTTCGATTATATGATTTCTAGGAAATAGGAATACAATATATCGAACAGAGAACTCTCAACAGTTACAAGGTGAATGTTTGTAAAGAATCTGTGAGTTGAAGAATCTTGACGAGGTGTATATTGCTTAAACATCAGAAGGGGCTAACTTCACGAGCCAATCTCAACAAAATTTCAGGGACGAAGCGTCTTCTTGGAGAAGCCATGGCATCACTAGCAAGAGCTTCCTTGTCATCGGAATGTATGAAGGTTACTACATAGTCAAAAAGCTCGTCTTTACCGCCTCTGAGAGGATCCTGAATTTTGGAATTGGCTTTAGAATCCAGAGACAGAGAATTACAGAAAACGAAGCAGAAATAGAATCATCAGTTACCTGGAGGAATAGATCTGTATGAGTTTTCCCATTATATAAGATAAGTTCAGCTCGAGCCCCAGCTTTCCTGAGCGTATCAGCAAATGTTATACTGTAATCGCAACCAAGTTTAGACAGCAAAACAGAGAACGTTTTGATTCTACAAGAGATTGTGTTAACTTAAATTGTTTTAATGTAAAGATATTACCATATTTCTTAAAAAAACGAACCTTTCATTCGATGGTATGGAATAATCCGAGGTACCGTGGAAAAGGACAAAATGAGGCAGCAGAGGAACTGCATTATGTAGGCCTGGACTTTGTGCAATGATTTCAGGAGAGAAGTGTTTCAATGATTTCTCCCCTTCCATTATACTGTGATGAAAAATCATGACGACGATGAAAGAAACATACAAAATTTGTTATAGGCTAAAGGTTAAGACCAGAAACTAAGCAAACCTTAAAAAGACGGAGCGATACAAGCCTCGGCCATGGAAATGATCAACCAGTTTGAGTAAATTGTACCTGTTGTTTGATCAATTTGGAACTATAATGCCCATCAAATAGAACAGTGCCTATCATTGTGTAATTTTTTGAAATTGTCCCGTTTAACTCACCCCCCAGATAAACCAAAATAAGCTCTTATCTGAGACACACTCCAAGAAATGCCATCTCCGCTGGACTCTTTGACTGCTTGTTGTAGAAGAGCACACGCAGAAATGTGGGCACCAGCTGATTGCCCCATTAAATAGATCCTAATAAATCAAAAGGAAGAGCTTGGCATTAGAAGATCTGTGGTTGTGCATTATCGAATATAAGCGTTGTGCTTCAGCCTAGCACTCGTCACTGATAATGGACTTTACAAAAAAAAAAAAAAGAGCAGAAGCAGTTTATCATATATCGTTGTTTTTCTTCAAATTACAAGATAAAGAATGATGTGATACTGTTTCCACCATAACGAATATTGAGATCAGAATGTGTTGGCCGTTAAATTATGAAATCAATTCCTGTTGTACAATGTAGGGATTGAATGATGATACACCGAGCTATTGCTTATCAAGCATAGCAGGATTTGCCATTTGAGCCCTTTCATCGAATTCCAAACTCTCCAACTAAGAACAAACTAAATCTAAATGTAAAAGAATAAATGACTCACTTGTTCGGGTCACCTCCAAATTCAACAACATTGTTACAGACATAAGAAATCCCCTGAGAAATATCGTCAACCATATCACTAATTGTCCCCTGTGGAAAATTTCTGAATTGCAAATGAATATATTAGAATGTATGGTGTGAAACTCAAAGATTGTATGTTTATTCCCAAAAAACAAAATATACAGGTTACCATGAATAATAGGATTAACAAACTATAACTCCAACCATGCCAGATACCTGTAATCAATGCTAGCAACTATGATGTCTCTTTCTGCTAATTGTAGTCCTAGAAGAGACCCCCAAGCCTTATACCTGCAAATATAAATCATGTTTATAGTTTTGAATAGAGTTGTTTCACTTGGTTCAGCATGAAATCCCGCAATTTATTTTTTATGGAAGTGCCATTTACACTCTACATGATGTTGATCACACTCCGTCAAGCTTTTTACTTTATATATTGAAGAATATACTCCATGAACTTAACATTTAATTTGATTAAGAGGAAAGAAAATTAAACAGATGCCTGCTTTTTAGCCACTTGGTTTTAATCTTAGTTTGTGTACAAAATTTAGACAACTGACTCCTTATATATGCTTTTATGCATGGGATAACAAAAACATTTGAAGTGGGTAAGATTATCCTTACAAGCATTAAATAGTTGAGAAGTAACAAGTATTGGAAAAATGTATAAGAAGCCGAAAGATAGTGTAATTAGTAATTTGTGGGCTACAAATAACACCTCTCTACTTTTAAATCAATCTTACAATCGTACCAAATAAACAAGTCTGTTGAAACTCTAAAGTGATCTCCCAAATGACAAGCTAATATTCAAACTCAGACCCCTAACATATAAATGAAAGGAAATGACCTCTCGCTCACTCACCCGATAATCCAAGCTCCACCAGTTACAAATATCACCATAGGCTTTGGGCCATCAATATTTTTTGGAAAATACAAATCCAATCTGCGATATTATTTCATGTTCACGACCATGAAAGTAGATGAAGTAAGAAGAAGCACTATTTTCGCGTAAACATACCTATTTCTTGGTCGATCTCCATAAACAATACTTCGATGGACATGGCTTGAAAAGAAGTAACAGAATCCAACTACAAATAGGCAAATTTATAAAGATAAATAGAACTGTGCATTCTTTAAAAAGAGGGAGGCATGTCGAAAGTACAGGTTCAGTCAAAGTATTCGCACAAAATGGGACTGTATTTCCATCTAAAAATAGGAAACATATATATGGTAAATGTATCAAGTGCAGTTTCCACGGAGGAGATTAGTAAAAAAGTCCAAAACAACAAATGGAACATATGCTTATTACTTGCTAGTACTCTATACAGTTATACATTAACAAAATGCCTCCCAGCATTTCTGAACTTTCATTTGCTTTCCTGAGTAAAAATATGCTCTACACACACCCAAATTACAGAATAACTCAAAGAATCAAATAAACGTGGCACAATTGATGCTCACCTTGGAGAAATCCAGGCAAAAGAAACATGGCATAAAGAACAAGAGAAAAGAGTCTCGTGATCCATCGGTAGCCTACCCTGAAAACAGAAATTATTAGTGAAAATTTTAAATAAAAATAGCTCCTTGCAAAAATCCAACTTTTATTTATTTATTTATTTTCCTGAATATACAAGAACTCCTCATTCGAGCTACGTTGCATCTAAAATCCAATAAGCTCAGAATTTGCACTGAATCATGATTCATTGTCCAGAAATAGAACAATGAATTTTGGGAATAGCATACCCAAGATAGCTAAGGAGTTTGAAGCTGAGCCCAGTAATCAAATAAGTCTCCGCCGCAGCGTGGCCGACCTCACGGCCAAATGACTTCTGGCGAGTCGGCCGAGCAAGCAACGACGACGTTCTCCTCCTCCACCGCTGGTCCGATGAACCACTCGGAAAACTCGAGGCCCTGAACAGAGAATCCGATCCCGGGTCTTGCTCTACCAAGTTGTTGGAAGAAATAACCGGCGGCAGAGACGTCGTCGCCTCCATACCCGCCGATGCGTCTGTGAAATCCGAGGACAGATTCCAACTATTTATATGGAGATGATTTTATATGCTACGGAGGAATGGGTTCTTCTCACGGGGATTCGCGAAAGAATTCTATCTTTCGGAAAGCTTCCACGAACTGTCGGATTTCGCATTGGGTTGCGTGATTCAAACAGTAACGACTGTACAAGGAAAAGGAGTTTTTTTACCGAGAAGAATCTGACAAAAAAGGTAAGAATTTTAGAAACTTTTGCATCATTCGACGTAACATTAAATTATTCAATCTAGACCACATATTTGAACAGGAATATAAATTTATGCCCATAAAATTGAAATCAAGAGATATGTGTAGTTTGGGATGTCAATTTCTTTCGATCTAAATTTGATGTCTAATTCGAATGGAGTAAGTATAAAGATGATTATTTATTTTATTAAATAAATGAATAATTAAGTATCAAGTTTTTTTTGGTACGAGGATAGAGACATGTTTCAAAGAATCTAATTTAGAGTCGATATGAATATCTGATTATATATGTGTGTATGTGTGAGATTTTTCGATTATGGTATTAATTTCAGTGTTCTCATCGAGGCAGCCGCGGGTCCTCGACCGCATCGCCTTTGTCTAAGACGGTCTAGGACTATCCTGCAAGCGGTGGAGGCGGCTAACAGTTGAGGCAGTCAATGATTTTAAAATCCTAGTAAATGTCTAAGACGGTCTAGGACTATCCTGCAAGCGGTGGAGGCGGCTAACGGTTGAGGCAGTCAATAATTTTAAAATCCTAGTAAATATCAAAGTCAAATAATTTTTAAAACAAGCCAAAGTCAATGAATTTAAAAAATCTTATATATAATAAAAACATCTCTCACTCTATTATGTATCTGCTTTTGGTTTTAAATGTGCACAACCATTAGCCACCACCTACCTCAAAATGTTTCAGTCGACGGCATCAGCTATCACTTTAATTATCTTGTTGTTTTTCATTTTATATATTTTATTTGCACTTTATCCAGTTTATATAATACTAGGTGTAGGTACCTCAAATTTTTGAGGTGTTTACCCAAGTTTTTATGCAGTAAATGATACATTTTGTTTTTACTTTAAAGACAAAAAATATGTGTTTATATTTGTATGTGTTTAATTGCATATGTTTTTTTTAATGCATTAAAATTAAGTAGATATAAACTAAACTAAAGAAAATGTAATTGTTTTGGTAAAATAATATAGGAAACAATGTATACTGTGCTTTTTTTATTTCTGTTGGGTATTCTATTGTTGTGATCAAGAGAAGTTTGGGGGAGACGAAGGGTGACGGTGGGTTGGGGGGGGAAAATTATGTGTTATTTAAAGATCTTAAAGTGTAATTTAGAACAGATGATTACATGGAAGATGGAAATGGGGGTTGCATTCTTTGTTTCTGGGTTTACATTAACATCTGTTCTTCCTTCCCCTCTGTTATTCTGGAGCAGGTATCTTTACTATCTTTCACCTTTTTTTAACTGCCCTTCTTATTTTTTGTGAGCGTGCTTGTGTGAAATGGGTCCACTTGTTTCTTTGCTTCTGTTTAATGGGCATTGAGAGGTGTTTTTGCACATTTGTTTCTCTGATTTTATATTCAGAATGCGATAGGGTTACTGAGTTAGCCTAAGGAAGCTGTAATCCTTGAGGTTCTCGGTGCATCTTGTATTTGTTTTTTCTTTTCGTGTTTTTCGTGAGCGATAGGTTTTGTTCATCGTCAGTAGATAGTGAGTTCGGAGTTCTCGCGCCTTGGATTTTCATGGTCGACTCCCTCTTAACTTGGGTTCATAAGATCGTAGTCAGAAGGTCTAAATTTTAGGTATTTGGATTTTGGAGGATATTTCTTTTTCGATGTTGTAATTATAGACAAATGCTTGACCATTGTTAACCTATAATGCTAAAAATATTGATTTTCTACTTTGAATTTACTAAACATCTTCTCAAGAGCTTTCTTCGAAATGCTTCGATGGTAGATTGTAATGGGTCAGCCAAGATATTAAAATTAATAAAATATTAACGTTAAAATTAACAGTTTCTGTAGAATGCGATGAATAAATTTAACATTTAAATATTATAATAAAACTGTTTATATCATTAGAAAAAACACTTAAATAGATGAAAATTTTGGAAGATCCAAACAGATTTCAGCCAACACTTAGGACAAATTTCCTCCCAAAAAGAATAATATAAAGCATCATAACAATAGTTATGCCTTGTGAGAAAGGAAAGCCAAAAAAATCACATTTGGAATTAACTTCTGACACCATATTTCCCTCCACCACAAAACATACCTCATATTTTTAGCAAGTTTCCTTCCAATGATGCTCATGGTGGCTGAAAATGCTCTTGCTACAAATATAGACAAATTCATAGCTTTCAATTAACTACGCAAATGCAATAAAGGTCAGTCGGTTATATGGATGCCTTCAATTTCTCACATTGTTAGAGATTGTATACTCATCAGTGTGATAAAAAAATGGTACTCATTTCACATGCCAATCTGATAAGCAAGAATTTCAGACACATCCAAAAATTGCTCTACTCAGCTAGCCAGGTGCAAGTAAGAAGTGAAAGTTATTTCTTTTCCTTTGAGGTTGTTCGAAACTGGTAGACACAATACAAAAAATATAAATATTTGCACCACACAATTTTTAAAGTCAAAGCAATATCTCGATCATTCATAAGGATAAGTTGACATGCAAAAGTTATTTCATTGACACCAATACCTTACTCAGTAATGATAAATACAGGAAATTTAAATACCAAAAATATATTCGATTTTGATAACCAAATGGTTGGAATGTAAAGCTCATAATTCAACGAGTCAGAAAACAGTCCAAGCTAAATACCTCAACACCATCGACGCGATGATAATCCATAGTTAAGGTTTCAGCCGTTCGTTTTCCTTCGTCATAGCAACTCCTTACACCTGATCATTTAAGATTATTCTGTCATAACCCTACACAAAGAAACTTTATAATTATAATAAACAAACACATTAGCATTTACTCAGAAATATGGCACTCGCCTATGGGATTCACATGTCCCCAATTTGTCTCCTTCTGCGGATGCTCAAGAGGATCACCGTAAACCTCACTTGTACTTGTCAGAAGAAACCTAGCACCAATTCTTTTTGCAAGGTCCAACATATTCAGGGTACCCATCACATTTGTCCTGTAAGCACCCGTCAAGGATCACAACAATTCAAAATCCTATAAAAACAGCTCAAAATGTCATAGGGAAAAACACACTTGAATTTAAAGATCGAAACATATTACCATAACTTGGACCCTTGAGGCTATAATGTCATGTGCACACAAAGTAAATACATTTGCACTCACACATTCGATTAAGTATTTTAATTAGGGGATATCCAAAATTAAAAAATGATTATAGTTGCAAGTATGAGAACTCATATTTATTTACAAATTTATACAAGAATATTTACAGAAATACATACTCACATCTACTCCATCTTGCTGTGATCATGATCTAAATATATGTAAGAAAAATCGCAGGAAAAACATAAATTACCATAAATTCACCAGCACACGCACTTACCCACAAACATCAACATATTGTTACACTCAAAATAGCCATAACATCAGAGAACAAGGATATGATAGTCTTGACAGGATTATACTTGTAATGAACTGAGGATGCATGGCACGCCAAATGATAGATCTGATCCACCTCCAGCAAAATGGGCTCAACCACATCATGCCTAATCAACTCAAACCTCGGATTCCCAAACAAATGAACAATATTCTCCTTCCTCCCAGTAAAAAAATTATCCATCACGATCACATCATCCCCTCTAGCAATCAACTTATCCACCAAATGACTGCCCACGAATCCCGCCCCACCAGTTACCACAATCCTCTTTCTCTTCCCCTTTATACCAACCGGCACCCCCCTACCCCATTGGGACGATACCCATTACTCCCGCTATCCCAATTCCCATAATTCTGTCCTAACTCCCTCGGATCGTAGGAAGCAAGCGTGGATTCGCTGCTTCGGGAAGAAATGTGGTTGCGGGGATCCACGGAAGAAGATGTAGAGACACGGGAAAGAGAGGGCTGTAGGATGAAGAAAGAGGAGCCGATTAAGATACAAACAAAGATGAACAGAAGGCGCTGTTCTTTGAGGAGGTAATTGATGGATCAAAAAAATTTAACAGCGTAGACGAAGGTACGCCAAAGTTTTTCCTTTAGTAACTCAATTAAATAACAAAATTCTCAACAAGAAAAAAACCAAGGGCTCTCCCCTCAAACAAGAGAAAAACGAGAGACATCTGCAAAGAAAAAACCAAGAGCTCTCCCCTCGAACAAGGGAAAAACGAGAGACATCTACAAAGACATGAGGAAAATGACGCCAAAATAACGCAGTCTGAGGCACCGAGAAAAACTTGCCAACACGATTAATATAGCTAACAAGAGGGAGAAAACACATGAAGAACAGCGGAATCAAAGATAACGAGACAAAGG
>NC_133320.1:3134756-3254233 GCF_012295235.1 Primulina huaijiensis
CCGCTTCTATTTTTATTGTCAACATTGCCATTTGGTAGTCCTAGTCAATGAAAGATGCTATCCTACTTATGTTTGTGTGTAATTAACGTAGTGTTTTGTTGTGCGTGAATACGTTCAGGTTTTACTGGTTAAAAATAATTACTGAATTTGCATTTCAATATTGACATGTCTGGTTTCCTTTCATATATGGCGTTGATGTGTAATATCAACTTGTATATTTTTTCTTGTTTGGAGTTGGGACCTACCTCCAGTTTCAAGTTAGGGATACTGAAGTAATACGTGTAGGTTCGCTTGGTTTTCTTTAGGAACTAGAGCTGGATATTCTGAACTATGGTACTTTTTTTAAGAATAAAGTTGAAAACAATCTTTCTGTCTCTTGGTCTACTTACTTTCTCACCCGCTCTTTTAATCTCTGATTGGAGGAACAATTTTTAGCATTGTATACACGTAAGGAGAATATATTTTTCCGTTAAATAAACAAGGAAAAACTCGTCTGATGTTTATATAAATTTGTAATTTAGGCTGCCATGTCGAGTGATTTTACAGTAGCGCAGTTCCGTTTTCTTGAACGCCTGTTGTTGGTTCATGGCCACTGGTGCTACAGACGAATATCTATGATGGTACGCAAATTTTCTTGTTTAAAAGGACTCGTGAAAATCAGGGGTGTTTATTTCTTGTGTGCTCTTTTCCTAAAATCACAAGCATAACCCACCTCAAATAAAATATGCCTGCGATTCTGTGGGACAAAAAGCATTATCAGTATTTGTTTTAACTGACGACTTTTGTAACTCTCCTATTCCCTCGGTGAATGCAGATATGTTACTTCTTTTACAAGAACATTGCCTTTGGGTTCACCCTATTCTGGTTTGAGGCTCGGGCTTCCTTCTCCGGCCAACCTGCCTATAATGATTGGTACATGTCATTCTACAACGTTTTCTTCACTTCACTCCCTGTGATTGCTCTTGGTGTTTTTGACCAGGATGTCTCCGCACGACTGTGTCTGAAGGTAAACAAGCTAAAATAAACGCTACAAAATATTGTTTCCCCATGGCTAAGATTAAGAAAACAATAAATACCCATTCATATGTTTGAACAGCATCCTCGATTATACGAAGAGGGAGTTCATGATGTTCTCTTCAGTTGGCCGCGCATACTTGGTTGGATGCTAAATGGTATCATTAGTTCCATGATTATCTTCTTCTTCACAACTAACTCTATCCTACATCAAGCCTTTCGTAGAGATGGCAGCGTTGTTGATTTTGAAGTTCTCGGTGTTCTTATGTATACATGTGTGGTTTGGACGGTGAACTGTCAAATGGCCCTATCTATCAACTACTTTACATGGATTCAACACTTCTTCATCTGGGGCAGCATTGCCTTTTGGTACATTTTTTTAGTTGTATATGGTTTGTTTTCGCCTGTAGTATCTACGACTGCATTTCAAGTTCTCGTTGAAGCTTGTGCCCCGAGTCCGTTCTACTGGCTGGCGACCCTTCTTGTTGTTATTTCTACTCTGTTACCATATATATTGTACAGGACTTTACAGGTTGAGTTTAATCCTATGATACATGACATAATTCAAAGGAGTAGATTGGGAGGGTCCGGAATTGAATCGTCTGACTCAGGAAAGATGGGTGGTGTAAAAGATAAATCAAGATATCAAGACTCATTGTTAGTTAAACAGTAAAGTTTAATCTTGTGTATGATAACTCTTTGGATGTTGGTGGGATGACAACTTTTGGAGGTCATACTCGCGACCATGCAATTCCTTAATTTTGTAAATCTGAATTTATCCGTTAATGGTTTGAAAATTTATTATATCAGAAACCACTTGGCAGGCACGTTTAGCATTCACCAAAAACGAAATGATTTTTGGCTTTTAACATTAAAAAAAGTCAATTTTGTGTGTGTGTTTTTTTTTAATTCAGATTCTTTGTTGACTTTTATTTAATTTAATTGAAACCAACTAATGGTAGGATGTTAGATTTTGTGTGATACCCTATAATTAGATATATACGTATATAATATTTAATTATTATATAATAATAATAATTAAAAAAATTAAAATAACTAAGTGAAATATATAAACATATATTAATATACACACACACATACATACATAGAGATGTAATATCATCATCATATTTATTTAACTAACACACTACTTCCTTCTTTGTCCAACCATATCGGAAGTTGTCCAATATGGATTGGAGGAAAGGCTTGGTTCTTGCTTATAAAATGAGACCATTCACCTAAATAATTTCATCAGTTAATAGCGTAATTTTTGAGTTTAAGAGGCTGGTCTAGAATATGAAAATAGTAGTGAGAGAATGAGTTTTTAAAAATAGTTGAAATAAGGGAAAACAATCTTTTATATATCTTAAATTTCTCTAAATTTTTTAGAAAAACTCCACAACACTCTCTATTTACCCAGAAAGTTATCAGAAAATGATGTGTCGAAAAATCAGTAGCCGATTTGTCGTTAAAATTCAGAAACCACCACTTCTCGTGAAAGAAATATACCAGAAAACTCATTTTGAGGTATTGTTTTTACTCATTTTTCTTACCTATGCTGACCATATTATACCTTAGTCTGAGCATGAAAGTGTTCATTATGTCATATTTCTCACTTACGTCAGTGGTTTCCCTGAATCGGCAACGGAAATAGTGTTTTTCGACAGTCAAAGTAGAGGTAAGAGTTATACTAGTTATTTTGTTTTTGGCAGTTTTGGCCGCTAATAATTGGAGATTTATTGGAACATATCTCTCGAAGTTTTTCTTCAATAGGCACAATACTACTAACTCTGTCTACGTCTCTACGACATTTTCAGAAACATACACAGAGGAAAAAAAAAACTCAATGCACTGTGGAAGAATAAAAAATTCATTCAAGTAGGTGATAATCTAATCCTACTTTCGTCCATTTTCATTCTTCTTTTCATGATGAAAGTCAACACTTAAACCACTTATTATTTCTGTATAACAGCAGAAATCCTTTTCTTTTCTTTGAATAGCAATTCATCTATTAGTTAGTTAAACTGATGTGTTTGTCTTTTGATTTTATTTTGACATATTCAAAATCATTTTACGAGGTTCGTGCTCCACCGTGGCCATCTTCTCAACCAAATTACAACGCGAAGTTGACCCATAGGGCCTCCGAAAAAGCTTATTCAATCGCATTGGGCTGTATTGATCTAGCCCTAGACTCTTAGCCCAAGTCTGTTCTTTTAACATTAAGACCCTAATTTTATAGCTTCGCTCTAATGACTCGATTGGGCCAAGATCACTGTAAACGACGTCGTTAAAATCTCAATGAAGCACGCTTGCGCATTAAGAACTGAAACATTTCTCTAAAAAAAGTACAAAATATTACTGATACATGTTGAATTTTTGCTATTTATCTTATAATAATAAAATATAAATAAAAATGAATAAATTCATATTTCTGTCATTTAAAATTAACACAAAAATTCATATGAGACGGTCTCACATGTTAATCTTGTGATCTTATTCGACTTGATTCATAAAAATATTAATTTTTTTTTTCAAAAATATTATTTTTCCGTTCTCACAAGAGACTTGCTGTGAAATTGATATTCACACTTTAACGAGCATCTTACGACACGAGACTCTTTTTTTTGTTCACTCTGATAGAATTTCAAGTGATCTCTTTTGATACTCATGGAAAATTTAGGTTCCGATTCCAGCAAGTGTCACTAGCCCAGACGCATGTTTCAAATTTGCTCCGAGCCTATAATCACAAAAAGACCGTTAGAAGGGGGCCGGGAGGATGTCCCGGCGTAACCCCTCCGACACTCAAGCCAGAAACTGAGGATATGATGGGAAAGCAGCTAAGGGTGCTGCTGAAAACAGTATATTGAATTAATGAACTGAACTCTCAAACTTGGTATTTATAGGAGAATACATGGGCTCGTGATGAGCCTTCCACCTTGACTAGGGATGGGTCGGGGCCCATGATCCGATGTGAGCTCAATTTGGATGGACTCATCCTTAGAGTATCATCTTTTATTCCAATCAACTTTATGCAATGGCATATGTGATGCAAAGGATAAGAAAAAATTCAAACTTGCTAAAGAATTATTTCAGGGATGCAGAATTTGTCCGTTTAATGGCTAATCAACACATGCAATTACTTCGATCCTTCAACGAAATGCATTTCTAGTCGATTTTTCGTCGCATATAACTTCGATGAAAATGAGTTAACAATACAAAACCAAACCAAATTGTTGCAGTAGTACTACAACTAAGTGTAAGACTAATTAGAATAACAAGGTAATGTTTACAAGAGTTTATTTTAAGTGTTTTCAAATTTTCAGTCAATTAAATGTTTGAAAATTGTATGTAGTAGTTGAGAAACACTTATAATAAGTTCTTACAAACATTACCTTAAACTCTGCTTTGGCAAACTTACTGAACTGATTATGCTTTCTTTGATCTGTAAAATACTAAATTAATAATCACCATATATAATTTATTATATGATATNACAAAAGTAACCATTATATTGTTCCTTCTCAGGTGTTTTCAGGAGAGGGGCGGTTCCACAATTTTAAATGATGTCACGCTTAGATTATTGAAAAAATATTCATAAAAATGAAATTATAAATTATGATCTTTCATGAGACGAGTCAATATGCTCATATTTATAACAAAAAATTATAATTTTTAGCACAATAATAATATTTTTTTATGATTGACCCAATTAAAATATTTGTCTCAGGAAAATAATTTATGAGATCGTTTCGCTGGAGTTTTTGTGATAAGGAATTAAACACATACACACACAAAAGCAATTCGTCCACTTATCTGAAATGTTTATTTCATGCACCAATTGCGTTTTATATATTTTAAGTATTTGTGTTGGATCAATTAAATTTTAGTGATTTGACAAATTGAGTCAAACTAGATAATGAGTTAAACTAAACATGAGTAAAATTGAAATTATTTTAAGACAAAATGTGTTTAAAGTTTAACTGATATTTAGGTCTACCGAACTGATAACTGAAGACCAACTGGACTTAAAAATATTTGAGTGAATGAAGAAACATTATCTAAAGAATCAATTAGACTAGTAAGAGTTACAAAGTTGAATTATTGGATAAATTCTTCCGTACCAACGGTCTCTGAATTGTGAGAAATCTACGAACACTACCTATAGCATGTACGAATTATCATAAAGGACAGTGACGTGAAAAAAACTAGATTAACGGCTACTATATTTGGAACAAATATAATATTTGATTTTACTGACCGTTTGATCCAAGTCTATAAATATAGGAACTTATAAATTAGTTAGACCCTCTGGAATCATCACATAAATTCAAATATTCAAGCTTTCAATATCATAACAGCTTTCAAGATTAAATTAAAAGTTATTATCACAATCTAGTTTTGGACAACCTGAAATAATTGTTTATTCAACTCACTTGTAACTAATCACTCGATCCTGACACACACACACATATATATATAGCCCGTGCATGCACTTTCATATGTGCTAGTTCAACTCAAAGTGTGCGCGCATCCTAAAATTTGTCGCCTTGTTCTCTTTAATTAATAATAATTAAAAAAAAAAGTTAAAGGCAAACCGATACTTTTTTTTCTTCTTTTAAATCTTTATATTAAAGAATATCGAGCGAAATGCAAAATATTAATTAATTAATAGTCTTTTCCATGTCTATTAATTGATATAATTATTATTTAATATTTTTTTATGAGATGATCTTACGAATATATTGTATGATATGAGTCTGATTCATACTTAAAGTGAAAAATAATATTTTTTTCCATGAATCGAGTCGGTTTGGAGATTCGTTTCATAAAATTGACATGTGAGACCGTTTCACAATAAATTTTTTTTATTATTATTAGAGGATAAAGTAACTTTCGTCTTATAAATTAACATAAATTGGATTTGAGCCTCTGTTAATAAAAAATAGACATTAATGCGATTTGATTTCCACTTGAAGTATTTTTATCACCAAAATGGTGACATTACATTTGCTATCGTCAGCAACCCTAAAACTGCACAATAAGCCTAAGCTATTGAATTAAAACCAAAATTTAAATAATCTGAGTAACAAAATCAATTTAAACTTGTTTACTAAAATCGACACGTGTCGACATATTTTAGTTGGTAATAATTAATGCTGATAAATTAATATATTTTTTAAATATTTATTAAAAATTAAATATTAACAGGCAAAAACTTGTGTGAGACGGTCTCACGAGTGGTATTTTGTGAGATGAATCTCTTATTTGGGTCATCCATTAAAAATTATTACTTTTTATACTAAGAGTATTACTTTTTATTGTGAATATCGGTAGGGTTGACATGTCTCACAGATAAAGATTCGTGAGATCGTCTCACAAGAGACCTACTCATATTAACAACTAAATAAAGAGTTAAAGACAAAAATATAATGGGTTGTCCCATGATTCCATTAATCCCCAAATTAATGAGTAATATTAATGATGCTTTATTATCACTCATCGTTTTGCCTAAAAAAGATTTTTTGGTACCTATATGGCTATATTAACTTTTAGTAAGTATTTTGTGAGATAGTCTCACGTATTTATATCAATGAGATGATTTGACTTATTTCATATTTACAATGAAAATCAATATTTTTGTCATAAAAATAATATTTTTCACTGTTAGAGTCGGGTTTGGAGATGTGTCTCACAAAATTGATCTATGAGACGATCTCATAGGCGTTTTGTGATATCTTTTTGGGATAATCGAGAACAAATTACTTAAATTATTATAGAATAAAGATTTTACGTGATAGAATACTACTTCAAAAAATTGTATGTACCAAAACTTAAATATCCTAAAACTTTTGTTTAAAATAATATAGGATAAATTAACAAGAAATTCAATTTACAATTTACTAAATTTGACACCAAATACACCGTTGGTGAAAAACTCGTGTTTCCCTTAAGTTGCCCTTGATTATTTATTACACTTGAAACATTATCATTTTAATTGAAAAATTAATTATTTAATTGAAAATTTAATATTATATTGTAAAACATTCAAAAATAATTTCAATAATGAATAAATTTAAACGAAGCATAAAATCTTATAAAAAAATTAAAACAGTTAAACTATATTTCAATTAAACAAAATAGAAATGGTGTGAAAATGGTTTATTATCTAATTATTTTAATTTTCCAGTGAAACATCCCATAGTTAAAATATTGTGTAAAATTATTCAAATAGAATTTCATAAATTTAATATCGGCCAAAATATTTATATATTATAATAAATAAAAAGCATTTCAAAATTTTAATTTAAAGAAAACTTTTTTTATTAAAATTTATACATACCCTTATGATCCTACATTAAATGAGTACAAATAACTTAGGGAGGAGATTATACATTTATCAAATATTTTTATCTATTACCTATATAAAAGAGCCAATCTTTTTTGAATTGTGAATTGACTTTTAAGTCCTTCATTAATTAATAGAATTAATTATTTATTAATACTAATTCAAGAATATATATTACCTATTATTACCTATATAAAAGAGCCAATCTTTTTTGAATTGTGAATTGACTTTTAAGTCATTCATTAATTAATAGAATTAATTAATTATTAATACTAATTCAAGAATATATAATCTTCAAACAAATGTATACATGATTATTTTCTGAAATAATTTAACCACTCACTTTAAAAAATCAATTTAATAGTATTATTATTTTAAAAATTAACAACAACGAAATTTAACAGATAAAATCGTTTTTCATCTTCATGATTACACCAAGTGCTTTAATTTAACACATATAAATATGCCCAGTGCTAAATAGATTATTATAAATATTTCACTATATTCAAATATTCATAAACAAATTAAAACATATTCAATTATCATAAGTTTTGTAATGTGTAATTAATAAACAATCATTATATATTTAATTATATATCACATAATTAGTCTGACGAAGATAATCTATTAATATAATCTCCAAACAAATGTATACATGATTATTTTCTGAAATAATTTAACCACTCTCTTTAAAAAAATCAATTTAATAGTATTATTAATTTAAAAATTAACAACAACAAAATTTAACAGATAAAATCGCTTTTCATCTTCATGATTACACCAAATGCTTTAATTTAACACATATAAATATGCCCAGTGCTAAATAGATTATTATAAATATTTCACTATATTCAAATATTCATAAACAAATAAAAACATATTCAATTATCATAAGTTTTGTAACGTGTAATTAATAAACAACCACTATATATTTAATTATATATCACATAAGTAGTCTAACGAAAATAATAATTGGGGTAGCTGAAGAGAAAAATAGCTAATATTAATGAAATAAATGGAAATTATTTCAAAGTCAATATTTAATATCATTTGTCACGATGGTTATTAACAATTTTAAATAAGATTCAATCATATATGCCAGACCATGCACCCACTTCACTAGCCAAAGAAAAATTTTACACGTCCGTAATAAAGACATAATAATAATGACAAATTTAGATGTGATGCTGATTGATATGTTCCAACTTGATCAAAAAAATATAGTAGTCAACAAGAAGATCGAATAATATAATTATGCACATATATCATTGACATCATCAAGAAGATTCGATTATTAAATAATTTTCAAAAACAAGATGGCATTGCTATTCACCGGAGGGAAGTAGTTTTGTTCAACACTTTGTGAAGCTGAATATCGAGATCGTCCCAAGGTATTGTAACTATAATTAACTTTACATGCTTAAAAATATTTAATTATTTTGTATATTTTCTCACAATTAATTTTCCAAGTACCAGATAATAATGCTGGTTTAAGATGAAAATGAAATAGCTAGAGTGACGTTGTTCGAAGAGGTTACTGAAACATTTATTGATTGCTCTATCAAAAAATAATTGACATGCATACTAAGGTGAATTAAAATATTTATTTGAATAATATTATAATAATCCAATACATATTGTCAATAACTACAAATTTTGTATTGCATAAAAAAAGTAATTTGGAGCATTTAACAATACTTGATCAACAAAGAAAATAAGATCACAATTCTCTTTTCAAATTAGACAAGTCTGTCTCGACTAAAAATGAAATAACAACAATAATTGTAGATGGATTTGAGAAACCACAACTCAAGAGAAATACTGATAAGAAAACAAAGAACTGAAACATCAATGAAATACAAAATGAAGATAAGAAAAGAGCGAACGCAAAAGAAAGGGCAAAACATGTACAACATGAAAATAAGAAGACAACAAGCACTAAGGAAATAACAAAACCACAAAAAAAGAAACAAAATTCATCATGTTTCAAAGAAGAAACCATAAAAATTCAAAATAATGAAAAAATAGATGATTTCAGTAAAATGACGAGAAAACTTAGACAAAATAGTCATACAGAGATGACCCAAAAACTGAAAATTATATAAGAAAAAATTTGATAATGTTTTTTTATATTATGGATTTTCAATAGAAAATGGTTCTTTCGATTTCATTCAATATAAGTGTTTTATGTTCACTTACTCTTTACGACGTTTATTCACCACGTGCAACGCACGTGTTACTTGCTAGTAGTATAAAAGTTATTAAAACGATTATGAGGCAATCCGTCTTGATAGTCTGTTTTGACATATCTAACATAAATATACAACAGTGAAATTAAAGTATTTGATTATACGTTATCAATATCATTTATCTCGGTTAAAGGGAATCATACGTGTGAAAAAAGGTCGTCATATACATATGAAATTTATACATTTTACAGAAATCGTAAATCAGTACCAAATTAACGGATTGCAATGACAGTAAATACAAGGGGTGTTACTTGCATTCTATTACGGTTACTTGGATTCGAAATAAATACTTAGTAGGTATTGTGTGAAACGATATCACGTTTCTTTATTCATAATGCATGTCAATCTTGTCCATATTTACAATAAAAAGTAATATTTGCGTAAAAAATAATATTTTTTCATGAGTGACTCAAATAGAATATCCGTCTAAAAAAATTGATCTATGAGACTATCTCACAAGAGTTTGCGTGATACTCTTTGTTTCCACTAAAAGTTCTTTATACTCTTTATTTATCTTCATCCATTTCAAGTTTCAACCCACCATAAAAAAGAAAAATGGATTCCATGGGTCCCTTCTGCAACTCTGCTAGTGCTCAATGCTGAATCTTCAAATTTCAAGAAAATGTAGCAACAATGGCATGCACTCACTACAAATATTTTTTTTTAAAAAAAAAATTAAAAAATTACCCAAATTAAATTATTAGTACCTTATAACAAGTCGAAATTAATGCAAATATTATAATTGTCGAATACATTAAATATATAAGAGATGAATATAAAAAAATTATTATAGATTGGAGAATGAATCGGATTTTTATATACCTATTTATATAGGATGGATCTGATGTTTCTAAGCAAGCTTAGGAAACCGGATCGGTTAATTTCAGTTTTTTTCAACGAAATGACGATAAAAAAACCCGATTCTACACGAGTTATATATCTGTATTCCATCAAACAATTGAATTATAATTATTATTTTAAAAAAAAATAAAGAAAGCGCCATTTGGATTTTCTTGTTTTAACAAATCGATCGGATGTAAAATTGCTTGAGAAATCTTTCTTTGCCACTCCATAGAAATTTTTTTTTACTTGTATCAGACATAACAGTTTGAAATCCTACTTATCTTGACTTCAATCACAAATTAATCAAATAAAAAACATTATTGGGTGAATTCTTTTCCTTGAAAAAATACGGGATTTATAGGATATCGTTTGATGTTACGAATGAGATGAATAATAAATGCGATAAAATTGTGATAAAATAGGAAATGAGTAATGTATAGATATTAATAATATATTGTTTGATATATTTTAAATTTACCTGATTATTCTTTGTGCTTACTATTTTATAATATCTTAAACGTCTTTCAAAATCTAAATCAACCATAATTGTCAAATAATATAATAGTAAAACTTCATTCATATCATACTTATAAGTGAAAAAAGATATCTAATGCAACTTACATATGGTTTCATCACGAGCCAATTGATGCAATCGAGATGACTAAAAAATAAGATAAACACGAGATAGATAATGTCCATCTTCATCAAGTGTATCAAACGGTATTGACAGAGAAATGCATGTGAAGAATGATATATAGCTACGTCTCATTATCATATAACGTTATATTTCAAACTAGCTCGACAATAAATAATTCTTAGATAAACGAATCAGTTTCTAGTTGATTTCAAATCAATGGATATAAGTATTATTTTTATAATTTTTTTAAAAAAAATTAATCGATATTTTTCAAATTTATTGTTCTTGAATTCAACCATTCAAATGTTTCACCGATGATCTAAGAACCAATTTCCCTGGCCATGTCTATCAGTTGATAAAATTCGAATATAAAATGAAAAAATATTTTTGATTATACAACTTATATATAAATATTTTTTCATTTTTAATAATATTATCGATCAATTCATAATTTTATTCCCATTAAATGTATTTTTATAATCATTTTTCATCTGAGTTTTGACGTGACATTAGACATATAAGAAATATTTGTCGTAACGTCAATATTATTCGTCATCATTATTTTTGTTGTTACGTCAGAACTCTAACAAAAATGAATAAAATTAAAAAAAATATAAATTAATAGATTAAAATCATAAATCAGACATCGCATTGTTTTTTAATTTAAAAAATTGGTTATTGTGAGAAATAGAAAATGGACATGGTGAAAACTGGAGATTGGATTGCGACCGACAATTCCCCGACAGCAGAGCATGGGAACACTATAAAGAATTTGTATTTCCATTATTGATCTGATCCGGCGCTGTCCATTAGGCATTTCCTGATATTTTTCAACGGTCCAGATTCTGTCCACGTAATCACAACTTCCCCGCTCGCACCCCCTAGCGCAAGTTAGTCAACCTCACTTAACGAAACCCATAATCCACCCCATTGTCCAATCCACCCCTCACCAAATGATTGCGACACTCCAAAGTCCACTGTTGTCTAAAATAGTAATTTCACGACATAAAAACCAGTATATAACCTTACAGCCTCATCCCATAGAACTTTAGCACCAAAGAGCCGAAGGGAGATAGATTATATTACCAAATTACCCCTCTCCGGAATCTCTGGTTCGAATCCATTTCCTCCGCCGTCGATCGGAATTCGATAGCAGTAGTTCTCCCAGCCGGATCTGGGACAAGTTTTGCTTCGCATGATGGGATTTTGCATCTTCCCGCTGGAGACTCAGGCGAGGTTGCTGTGGAGCACCAGCTTCTTTCGCCACAAAGTCATGTTATTCTAATATCCTCAAAAGAACCCTCTCCAAATCTCCGAATAAAAATCATATATATATATACATATATATATATATCTATATATATATATATATATCTTAAATTATCTCCGGGGAACTTTGTTTGTGTGTGTGAATATATTGAGCAGGACGACGTTGTGTTAGATCGCCGGAGATCTGAGGAAAAAAAATGGAATCTGATCGTATTTTCTTCGACCTCTCGTGCCACGGCAACATGCTTTTTCTTGGAAATGGTGACTCCATTTTCCGAGGTACAAATTCAATCATAATTTGACTCCTCTTCCCCATGTTACACTCTCGTATATTGACACTAGTTTTCGATCCATACTAGGAGGAAGATCAGTGATGAACATGGAGGAAACCTCGAGAAGGCGGCCCTTTTTCAGCACGTCGGAGGATCTGTACGACGAAGAGTATTACGACGATCAGTTGCCGGGGAAGAAGCGCCGGCTGACTCCTGAGCAGGTTCACTCGCTGGAGAAGAGCTTCGAGGTTGAGAACAAACTGGAGCCGGAGCGGAAGACTCAGCTGGCGAAGAAGCTGGGGTTGCAGCCGAGGCAGGTAGCCGTTTGGTTCCAGAACCGCCGCGCACGGTGGAAGACTAAACAGCTTGAGAAGGATTTCGATCAGCTCAAATCCTCTTACGACTCACTCGTCTCCGATTATGAATCCATTTCCAAGGAAAATGACAAACTCAAAGCTGAGGTAACTTTATTCGAATCACACGCAAGTTTCTAGCTTTTACTTCATTTCGAACAACATCGTTGCAAAAAAAGATTTAACGAATGCTATAAATTATTATAATATATCAAGAGTTCATCCATATATAATTTGGATCGTTGCGAAACTGTCGCATGGAGCCTTTCGTTACAGTTCCCGGGATAGTTAAAATTCAGAAAATATGAAAATTTTTGGGAAAAAAATTTCAAAAGCCCTTCTACGGTAAGTTATGTTCAAAGAACATCGTTCTTCAACTGTTATCGATAGCTATTGATCAACTTTGTACACGAGATGATCAGCTCTGATATCTCGTTTCATCAGACAACTTTTCAAATTTATCTGACGTTGTGCAAGGTCTACGATATGATCAGTTAATCGTCTTTTGTAAAAAACGTATTGGACTAAAAATACAGCTGATGATCCAAATCTTTTATATTGACGCTGTTTCACAATTGATAAGGACATGTTTGGACGAGTCCAAAGAATAAGATGCCTTTCTTTGATATCGACTCATCAATCAATTTTTATCCTTTCATAGATTACAATAGCATCGATCCTACCCCCCACTAATTTAAATAACGATGAAATTTCAATTCTTAAAAGCAATCCCGGTCTCGAGAATTTGACCAATGATTTTACTTAAATTCAATTCTTAAAAGCAAATATACCTTTCATAGACTATGTCATGAAGTTATGATCGTCAAAATGGTAGACATTTTACATATTACAAGGATGATCCTTCCGATACAGCTTCTTTCCTTGACGGAGAAGGCGAAAGCCGAAGAACAGCCTGTCGGAGAATCACCGGCACATCATGCATCGAATCCAGTCCCGACAGACGCACCACCGTGCCTCCAGCTCACTATAAAGGTGGAAGACCCGCAAAGCATCGGCAGCGATGGCAGCGCTGTGGTGGACGACGACGGCCCTCAGCTGCTCGACAGCGGCGACTCCTACTTCCCCTGCAGTCATTACCCCGATTGCATGGTGGCTGCCGAGGAGGACGATGGCAGCGACAATGGCGGCAGCTATTTCAAATTTGTTTTCCCCGCGGCGGAGCACCACCAAGAAGATGGGGATGGGGAGCCGATCGGCTGGTTTATCTGGACTTAATTTAGAATATGGGCATTGTTATATATTCTTATGATCAGTTAATAAAATAATTTAACTTCCTTTTGTGCTTGTAATATGGTAACGAATGTATGATATATGTTGTATTCTATAATCTAAGGGGGTCTTTGACATAGGGTCTCTTAGAAATAGAAGTATACCTTTATTTACCCTTCAAATGTAAATTACAATGTCATTCTCCTTTTCAATAAATATTTGTATTTTTGTTAAATACTAAACAATCAAAAAACGAGAAATTTTAAAACTGTTTATAATGTACTCGATAACTTGTAACTCATCTGATATTAAGACATATTATATGATGTTTGCATTATTATATACCAACTGAATCATATTATTCGGTTTTAATATATATCTGAAATCTTATTCTAGAGGGTGGGAGGACTCGAACTTGAGTTACTGTAAGGTCAAACAAAGATCATTGGAGTTAAAATATATTAGAATTGAAGGGCAGAAACATGTGATTTTATATATTCCCCAATTTCATATCAATTTATAGATGGGCCATGAATTAGATGGGTGGAATTGGACTGGCATATGTGATATCTAATTATCATGGCCAACCCAAATCTACGAAGTAATGATTGGTCTGGATGGAAAATAATTATATTTAAGAAAGTATGTACGGCGAACGCTTGTCATTTTATCAAATGTTACGATTGGTGGTGATATTGTGACTCAAGTCTTTTAAATTATACAACAATTCAATCACTTTGTTTCAATTGCTCTACCGAACAAGAAAAATTACCGCACCCCTGAAATCTCTGTCAATAATTGCACTTAATGCATCCAAATGAGGATTGAATTCGTGACCTTTGCTCAGATATCAATTGTGAGGTCAATTGTTTTTTCGTTTTTTCAAAAGTTATAGCTAGTGGTAATGGTGCAACTCAAAACTTTTAAATTATCTAACAACTCAAACACCACGTTTCGATTGTTCTAAGAAGTACAGATAATTATTACACCTCAACAATGCTATTTAAAATTTGAATTCCAAATAAAACTAAATTCGATAAAAGAATCCAAATATATTGAAAGAATAGTAAATTTCATGTAAGACAGTTTCACGAATGTCGACTCGATCCATACATGCGATAAAAACTAATATTTTTGACATAAAATAATATTTTTTATAAGTCGAATCTGATTGAAGATTCATCTTATAAAATTAATTTGTAAAAAAAGTATCAAATAAGTTTTTATGTTGAAAAGAAATATAATTAAATTTAAAATAATAGACTTGAGAATATTTAACTTAAATTCTTTTAATCAAAATCTAAACAAATCAATGTGTACCTTTGATATACATCATTTAGGGATGACAATTTCCTCCGAACTCGTTGGAGGATCCGATACCCGACNAGTAGGATATGAGTATCCGATGATCCGATGGGTATGGGGATGATGATGAAATTCAATACCCGATGGGTGTGGGGATGGGTATGAGGATGAATTTAATAAATAGGTATGAGGATGGAGGTATGAAATCCGACCCATACCCTACCCATCCTTATCCCTAACATCCTTCTATTTATCTGAAATCCATTTCTCTAACCGTTTGTTCAAAAAAGTTGAAATTTCCCCTTTGTCATTTTATAAGTTCATTTTAAAAAGTACTTAGCAAAGTTTTAGGTGCATTATTTTTTTAAAAAAAAAAGAAAGACAATCATACAAAGTTACGAAGCAATTTTTTGTTCATATCTCCTTGTTTCAAAAAAAGAGTATGGTCTCACGTATCTTTTCAATCAGCTCGATACTTAAAGTAAAAATAATAATTGTAGTATAGAAAATAATATTTTTTATGAATCGGATCGAGTTAAAAATCTGTATCACAAAATTGACACGTGAGACCATTTTTCACGAGAGTTGAGGACAACAACACTAATCTAATTTTCATTTTTGATTGGTTATAAATCAGTTGAATGAGCTCCATACTCAATTAATTAATTCTTGAGATCCTTTATTAATTCCCATATATTTATTGTTTTATTAAACAGTGGGGATACTTTAGTAATTTCATGGTAATAAACAAAATTAATCTATAATGTTAAAATTATACCACCAAACATCGTGTATTTTATCTCACCATGCATATTATTTATCCATATTTTTCATTTTATAATCCATATAATTACTAATAATTTATTTATCTTATCATACGTATCAAACAGAGTCTTATAAATTATCATCATTATCGTCGTCATTTTATACCACCGAACATCGTGTATTTTATCCCACCATATTATTTATCCATATTTTTCATTTTATAATCCATATAATTATTAATCATTTATTTATCTTATCATACGTGCCAAACGGAGTCTTATAAATTATCATCATTATAGTCGTCATCATCATTATTATTCAAGTGCTCTATTTCCTATAAGCTTTAACGATCAACTACTGATTTATGCGTTGGAGTTTTGCCGGGCACTTCTCAAAGCCTCGGACTTTGCTTTACGACACAGCTAATAATCTATAAAATTTATTCGTCGGCCTCTTCGGGTATCAATTGAGTACTCGGATCTCTTTTGACGGCCAAAATCTTCTAATTTCGGATAATATAAATTTTTGCTATATTTTAAAAGTTTTTGAATTGACGGTTGGTTCATCTAAGCCCGTCTTTAAATTAGTTAAAAAAATTTCAACCAACCCACTTAAATTTGGTCGCGGGACGGCCGACACGACGTACCCCATCCTGAATTGACGGCTCTAACCAAGACAAAAAAGTCAAATTCAATGAGAGAAAATATTTATCCTCGTTTAAGCACCATCTCAAACAATATACATATTTTTGATATAATAAATTTTTTATAATAATATTTAAAAGTTAAATGTAGTTATTATATTATATCAATAATTTTTATAATTATTTATCACACAAATATTTTCTGAAAACAAACATGCCCAAGTACAATGAAATCTAAACGAACAAAGCCTGATATCTCCAGTGCAAGCATTTGTGTGTAATCCCATCCACTTTCGACTGTTACATTAAATTTCTCGAGTTGCCCTTTTGTTTTGTATTGTTTACTACCATGGAGACAACAAAAGCAGCAGACATCTGTTATCTGCTTTAAATATTTTAGTTAGCAGTACTAAAATCAATGTCCCATCTTCCCTTTCTTTAATCCTTCCCTTTGTTGCACACACCCCTTCACTTTCACTCCCAAAACAATATATCTTCACCATATATATATATATACACTCACACACATATTTACCATTTTTGCAAAAAATTGATATCAGGATAATACACGTATAAATTTATAAATCGAGGGATCTTTTTGATATATCTTAAAAAAAATGGATCAAAATTGTTTTAGCTCAACGTAAAATTTATATAAAATTTTAATATATTTAAATGTCTGGGTTCACTGGATTAAGTTATTAGCAGTATGTATATATGTGTGTGTGTATATATATATATATNTCGGGTGTTCTTCAGTTTCTGCATCGCCTGTTACGAGTGAGTGTACAGACCAAACATCCTTGTTCTTTGAGGTTTACATCCTCGCATTTTCTTTCTTTCTTGAATCTTACTTTCTACGCTTTGTTTCAGAAATCGTAGGTGGGGTTGTCACAGATGTTGCTTCCGCCGTTTTCAAGTGGTTGTGGTCACTAAAATCAACCACCAAGACAGGTACACAGACCGTGTAATGAAACCCATATTTCAAGATTACCTTTTTCACCATTTTTTTTATGCGTTAATCGTTTGATGGGTTTTGTGATTTCAGCTGTTTCGAGTCGTTCTATGATGAAATTCGAAAGTGGGTATGTTGTCGAGACTTTGTTCGATGGAAGTAAGCTTGGGATCGCACCACACTCGGTGGCGGTGTCAGCATTTGGGGAGCTTCTGGTTTTGGACTCTGAGAACAGCAATATTTACAAGATCTCAGCTCCTTTGTCCAGATGTGCGTTGCTATTCTTTTCGTTCTTGAATTATATGTTGAAAATTTTGAAAATGTTGTTTAAGTAAGCTGCCTTTGCAACAAAGTTCTGATCTTTGAAACTACATGGCATGAATTTGAACAATCAGATTTTATTTATTTATTATTATTATTCTTATTATTGTTTTAATGGAATTCTTTCCTTGGAGATTACTCCTAATATCTGATATCTTTTATGAGTACTTTAGGAGCAAAGCTGGCACCAGCATTTCTCCTTGAATGAAAATTTTGTGCCCAGTCTACCAATTCAGCTAAATCCATATTTCCTTTGAATTTTATTGCCGGGTTCGAACTGGTCAAGAAAGGAGGGGTCCTAGCCCTTGATTAAGTTTTTTTTAATTTCTTACATGTAGATTTTATGAAAAAAAAGTATTTCATCCGGAGGAATCTCCTAGGTCCGTCCACCCATATTCATGGCTTAATTTTCCCAATATATGAAGTCAGTGTCTCCTCTGTTCTGTGTTTGATCTTTCAGCGGAGGACACAGCACTTTGTTTTTAAGCACCGTAGATCTTTGTGTGTGTGTGTGTGTGTGTGGGGGGGGGGGGGGGGGGTGGATTTGATTCTCCTCTACAAGTTTGTTGGTTTCTGATACTTTTCTTCTATGACCAAGTTCCTTAATGGTGGGGTGGGCAACTCAACCGCTTTATTCCCTTTTAGATTCCAATGAGTTTTAGCTTTACCAGTACAAATCTTATTATTTTGCTTAAGTCACAGGGAAAAGTTACTCAGACTGTGCCTTACTTTTGTAAAGTCCGTGAACTTCTAATGTAAGCTAAATTCTATTCATATTTGGTACGGACAGACTAGGGAGACGTTATTATTTTCGGGTCATGCTCCCAAAAAAAATTAGAAACTTTACAATATATCACTGGGATATTGTGTTAGATGATGTCAAGAAATATTCAGGGTTAAAAGGGATAGAAAAGAATGATGGCAAGTGCATAAATTTAAGCTTTGGTTTAAACCCTTTAGCCCTTCACAAAGACTGTACATGGAAGGAAAAAGACTAGGTAAGTTGGGAAAAGAAACAAGATGATCAGTAATCAGTGCCATGTAATTTGACATCGAGAAAAATGTTTGAGCTGCAGATAGTAGACCTAAGCTGCTTATCGGATCGTCGGAAGGTTACACGGGACATGTAGATGGAAAGCTAAGAGAAGCAAGAATGTACCATCCAAAAGGGCTTACTGTGGACGACTCAGGGAATATATATGTTGCAGATACTATGAATATGGCGATCCGCAAAATTAGCAACACAGGTGAATTATTCTAGTGCCGCCCTTGCCTTAGCTAGAGAATTAGTCAAATAAATGCCTTAAAAATTCTTTGGCACACGACTTTTGCTTGAACATAAATGTCATCTTTTGCAGGAGTCGTTACAATTGCTGGTGGGAGATTGAGCCGAGGAGGAGGGCACATTGATGGACCGAGTGAAGATGCCAAGTTTTCAAATGATTTTGACTTGGTCTATGTTGGAAGTAGCTGCTCCCTTTTGGTAATAGACAGAGGGAATCAAGCGATTCGAGAGATCCAACTCCATGAAGACGATTGTTCTACCCAGTATGAAGGCAGTTTATATTTAGGTGAAAAGAAATTCTATAGATATATATCATCTCCTTCATATTGTATTTCTTTGGTGCTTATCAAATGTTGTAATGTGAATATCCTTACAGGCATAGCCGTGCTCGCGGCGGCTGTTTTCTTTGGTTACATGTTGGCCTTGTTGCAGCGTCGGATTTCCACGATGCTTTCATACGAAAATGTAAGTAGGTCTTGTACAAATATTCTAACAGAATCATGATAACTATAACTAGCAAGTTTTACACAGACAGTGTCGTACATGTCTCTAAGTATCTCTCAGACATCTTCAAATTCAGCTTGAGTTCGAAAGTTTAAAATGTTATTTAAACTTTATTAGAGCCACGTTATTTCTTTACAAGTCTGATAATATAGTGATATTCCATTCTCTCTTTACCAATCACTTTTATTGAAGGAGCCGAAGGCTTATGTCAGAGACATGCCGCCTGCTCCATATCACAGGCCCCCTCCTAAGTCCATTCGGCCTCCCTTGATTCCATTGGAAGACAACAAATACGAACAACAAGACGAGGGCTTCTTCACTTCATTAGGACGACTAATTTCCAACACGGGCTCGTCTTTCTTTGAAATATTTGGCGGATTATTCTCTGGTATCAGAAGAAAGCCTTCCTATCACCCCATTCAGCAACAGCAACATCAACATCAACAGCAACAACAGCAGCATCGACACCCTTCAAAACAAGGGAACGCCTGGCCGTTGCAAGAAAGCTTCATGATCCCACAAGAAGATGAGCCCCCACCAATTGACTCGAGAGAACCAACCCCACGCAAAAGCTACCCATTCATGACTAAGGACACAGAAAATACTCGGCACCAATCCATGCAAAGCAAATCTTACAATCACGATGGATGGAATGGAGATTTTCGCCAGCAAACACCATATCAAATGCATCAACTGCAACATCACCAGTATCATCAGAAGCATAACTTGTCGAGCCCCCAAACTTATTACGAGCATGAAAACTGCGAGACAAATGAGATAGTATTCGGGGCCGTCCAAGAACATATTGGACGACGCGAGGCAATGGTGATAAAGGCTGTTGACTATGCAGAACCATCAAGTTACAATAGTCAGAATATAAGATCAAGATACAACTGCATGAGTTACTCCTCCTACGGCTACTAATGTTTTACACATTAAAATATTTCCTAGGATTTAATGTATAAAATACGATGTATGATGTTTGATTCACTTTATTGTTTTTTGCAAGCCTGCTAGTTATGATCCAAACGGAGCCTCAAAAATTAGAAGTCTTCTACAAATTTTATAGCCATGTCACACTCACGCATATATTTCATGGACATTATATATTATATTTTCGTTAAATAATTCGAAATTTAACAGTTTTCGATATATTTAGTTCAAAGTATAGAGAATATGATTAACTAAATAAGCATATTATATATAAATGTTGAGACTTTTAGCGATTCGATTTTGTGACAGCCATGATGAATTTTTAAGAAAGAGAAAATAAAAGAAGAAAAAAGAAAGGAAATAAGTTTTATTTATTTGAAAACAAATTTTTTGTTTGTGCTTCTTTCCATTTCCCTTCCTTAAAAGACTACCAAACAAAACATTTTAAAAAAATTTCAACCTTTATCTTTTTTTTCCCCTTCCATTTTCAAGCTCTCAAAAGATGAGTAAATCCAACTGATGTTCTTTATTTGATATCGATATTTTTTGACATGACTCATGTGACGATAATAAAACATATATTACATATATTAAAATATACCTAAATCGAAAACGATTTCAATTCTTATTTTTATTAAAAAAAAACAGGATATGGTTCCGCAGTTCAATTTGGGATTCTTATTTTTAGTAACCAATTCGAACTAAGTCTCTACTCCATTTCCGGTTTTGGAACCAAAGTCGAACACGATTTTAATTCTGAATTTTTTTTTTTTTTGGAGAAAATCGTGGTTGTGTTTGCCCCCTTTTGGTTCAACTCGTAAAGTTGCTGAGACGGCAGCATTTTACCGAATAACCACTTGCCACATCTTGAAAACAAAACTCAGTCTTCATAAAGAAATACACACAAAATTTGGTGGCTCTTTATTTTATTTAGGCCCTCGACTTCCCATTAGAACAAGTGATCTAACTGCCCATATCAGGCCAATCGTCGTGTTTCAATTTCGAAGTTCCCAAGATTCTCTACCAAATCTTGATGTAGTTATGAAATTGAATTTTCTTGACAAGTTAACAGCAGATGAAAAAAAGAAGAATTAACATAAGAGTGCTCTTGCTTGAATCGTTTAAAGATCCAACCTTTTACATTTCATTCACTATGTTTTCCTCCAACACTATGGCTAACCGATTGGCGTTTGATCAAGAAAAATGGAAGCTAAATACCTTTCAAACGGCTTCTGTTCTACGAATCCATGGTAAGTCTTTGTTTAGAGAAGATGGATGATCCAAAGGGGTAGCAGATGAACTACCGAATTTCCCCGTTTTTGACCACAACCAAATCTTGGAAACAGAATAGCTATCATTCTTTGTACCTATAGTTATTTTCTTCCCTTCTGTACTCTCCTCGGCTGAAGGATTACCTGTTTGATCCATCCGTTTACCGATCTTTGCGTTAGGGCCCATTCGATCTTGGCTCAACGACACCGTAAGATTCACATCACCAAGCAGATATTGATACGAACCCATTGAGTAACACCTTCTAGCATCCAACTTACTACTACTTGTTTCACCTCCTAAGTCCCCATCCACATTGTCAATTCTTTTAAACTTACCAAGCCTAACCGGGAAAACCCCCTTTTCTTTAGCAACTTCCTCAATTTCCACCCTCTTCCGGATGATAGGGAACGCGTTTTCTCTATAACCATGATATCCATCTTCTTCCCTAAAATCATCTAATTCGAACGCCTGGTTTTCAATGGAGAAATCCGGATCGAAGAGGGTTCCCCTGCAGAGAGGGCACGTCGAATTCGACATCAGCCAAGTATCAATGCATTTGATATGAAAGGCATGACTACACATCGGAAGCAATCTTAACTGGTCCATCTCCAAGAATTCGCACAGGCAAACGGCACAATCAAACGGCTCCTTTGGACCCACGATCTCCTTGTACGAAAACACGGGCAGCGCATCAATAAAAGCTTGATCTAGACCAGAGTCATGTAAATGAAAGAGCTGTTGCAGCTGTCTCTCAAGGATATCAGATGTTGAAGCCTCTAAATTTCTATCAGAATCAGAGGATGATTGGTTCTTCGTAAGAAATCTAACAAGCAAGTGTAGAAGCCCAGCTATGAAAAAAAGAACTGCCAAAATGACAATGATAAATAGAACAGCAGGGTTAATTTTAGAGGCAGATGAAGACGGAGGAGGGCTCGATTCATCATGGAAATTACTGCCAACACCCAATGAAGAAGAAGGTGGATATATCAAAATCCCATCTTTTTGGTAAATTCGACGCTGAATCCAAGAAATTTTCAAATGGGCATGCCCAGAAGACCATTTCTGCACTCGCAGTCCCTCCATTGGACCAATCAATTTAACAAACAACTGAAACTCTGCCCACCCATTTTCTGAACAAGAAACCAAAAAGGCATCCACTTTTTTTATCCTCTTCCATTCACTAAAGCCAAGAATCAAACACCAACCACTTCGATACGAAACACCCCCCAAACACACGACACCCACAAAAAAATAAGACAGGTTCAAAATCTTTAGCCCACGCAATCGTACAAAAAGAAAGTGTGTGACATCAGGGGCTAATAAAGAACAATTTATGTTCTTTTCAGATTGAAAATACCTACTCACTGATTGCTCGACGATCGTAAGAAAAAGATGGGGACACCAGGAAACTTTAAAGATCGAGTATTTTACCAACCTTGTTATTGAGTGGACCAGTTTCTTGAATTTGCAGAATAACCTAAAGACACAGCTTTTGGTTGGAATCTTACAGCCATATCATATATAATATTGCAGGGGATCGAGAGAAGTTTTGAAGGGAAATTTGGTTTCAAAACGTGTATTTTTAAATTTTACTCATGGATATGTATAAAGCATAGAGCCAAGATTTCAGTTTCACCAAGTATCAATCAATCTATTTAATCGTGTTTATTTTCTACACAAAAAAGCATAGTTATTTTATTCGAAAAAATAGTCATAATCTTAAAGTAAAGGGATGCATTTAGACATTCTTGACTTTATAATCTGAAAAATTAGAGTGTGCTTGAATTTTTTTGCAAATATTAATTACTCACAAAGAGTAACGTGTATGTATAACCCTAAAGAGAACGGGTGTACTTTCATAGGTAATATATGTATGATAAAAATTTGTATGAAACGGTTTCAGGTCGTATTTTGTGAGACGAATATCTTATTTGGGTCATCCATGAAAAATTATTACTTTTTATGATAAGATTATTATTTTTTATTGTAAATATGAGTAGAGTTGATCCGTCTCAGATAAAAATTCGTGAGATCGTCTTATAAGAAACTTATTCTATATGTAATGGAGAATCAATTAGAAGCAATAGATACGGCGGCCACATTAATGATGATTGCCAAATTGTTGATAATATTACATGGTGCTTTTTTTATTTAACTAATTATTTTTTTAATGTTTTCTTACTTTTTAAGAAATAAAATAAAACAATCAAAATAAATAATAAATAAATTTAAAAATATATGACGAAATTATCTTCACAAGATTTTTTTATTTTTATTTAGCACGTACAAATTAAGAATAAATTCAAAATAAAATATCATTATTTTTAAAAATTAATAATGAATCCATCCAAATTAAGTTTTTTGTGAAACACTCTCACGTATATATATATCCGTGAGAAATATTGACTCGGTCTATACCTGAGTCGAAAAATGATACTTTGAAATAAAAAAATATATTTTCATATGAGTTGGGTCAGGTTGGAGATATATATCACGAAAGTGACACTTGAGACATTCTCATAAAAAATTTTGTGATCCGTCAAAATGGGAAAAAAAATCAAATTATTAGTTTATATTAGTTCATACTAGCAATGTGACTAAAGTAAATTTATATTCCTTGTTAAAATTGTGTGATCAATGTAAAAAATAAATTAATAAAAAAATGAAATAAAATTATGACATATTATTATTTTTATTAAATTTTAAGTAAAACCATTATAGTAAATAATATAATATAATTTTGGTTTTGGAAATCAACTAAACGTCATGGATAGATCATCTTGATAATAATAATTAATTAAATAAATAAAAAGCAAGATATGACGAAATTAATATTTTTTGGAACGTAAATAATGTTTTGCGTTTCATAAATTATATATATTAAATACTACTACGGTGGAACAATTTAAATTTTTTTATTATAAATTAATATTTTCGAAATATCTGATTTAATTTTGGTTTTCTGCTTCTAAAATATATATTATAAAAAAATTTTAAATTTTTTTTTAAAACAATCGTAAATAAATAATTACTTTCGGTGAATCGCACGCGTTTCTGAAGAGCGTGAAACGAAGCGAAGTCCTTGTCGTATTTCAAAGGCAGTGAGCCCGAGATACAGTTACGGCCCACTGAATGGGGCTGAAATTACGCACCTAATTTTTAAGAAATTAATTTTGTTTCAAGCACAAAATTATAATATAGATAAAGTATATGGTATATTTTTGTCCAATACATGCACAATATTATTATTTTATTTTTAGAATACAAATATGATATTCTTTCAGCTTACAAAAATATAATATAATTATCTGTATTACTGGCGAAACCTGAACATGGACACTATATTTGCTTATCTCGGATAAAGAGAGTACAAAAAAAAAAAACATTTAAATCTACCTAAAGGAACTCAAATATTATATTTGAACAAAGTATTATATAGAAACTTTTATTTTATGTTAAACATTAATGTATAAACCAAATTAATCGATAGAATCTAATTAATTCAGGAATTCAGTTTTTATTTTTAAAAACTATTAAAAATTAATCTATATAAAGTGCCGAGTTTACTAATCTATGTTATCTATTAAGGTCGAGGGCTTATAATAACTAGCTTTAATCATATTATGTTTTTTATTAACAAAAAATACATATCATATTATAAAACCCTATTTTACTAAATTTGTATCTCATCTATAACTATAATATTCTAATAAAATATTTCTTTGTATATATCTATACTTTTGAATTTTTAAATTATCATATAATCTATAACATTTTATTAATTTTTTAAGTTTTTAATTTTCATATAATTCATACATTAATTTTTTTTCCATAAAAAAAATTAATTCGTACATACGCTTCTTATGTCAAAAGGCTATAATCTTATCTTATATTATATGTTTTTACTATTATATAATACCTAAACATCTCATAGCAACCACTCAAGTTTAATGTGTCAACGTGACATCAAAATCTATTAACAATTTTACTTCTACACAAATATTTGTCATGTAACGTTGATGATATATACAATCTTATTAGTAATATCTATTATATCTCTTTCTTATCATTTTTTCTCCATCTTATATCGATGTTTTATCATAAAACTCGAATAGATTTTCGACACTTGTAATTTTTTAAAATTAAAATATTTGGATAAGTGTAAATCTAATTCTATGATTCTAACTTCTCTATTTTATCACTTTAAAAGTATTTTAGGTAAGAAAATCTATTTCGATTCTCTCAATCCTAAAACAACTAGAGGTCTAATCCTCAAATACAAATTAAGGTAGAAGGACCCCAAGAGCTAGTTTATAAATACGCCCCCACCCCACCAAAATTTGCAACAAAATCTCGATTTTCTATCTTTGTTCACGATCTTCATCGCACAATCCTTTGATTTGTTCTTGAAATCTTGAAGAACAGCATGGATCCATATTTCTATGAGTTTCAGAAAGAATTGGTGGTGTCAAACCCAAGATCGTTCATAGAAGCAACGCCTGCTAAGAAATCTCGACATGATCAAATAACTTTCAACTTTTCTTGCAAACAAAAACATAATCGTTGGGTCACAACCCAAGATTCCACGGAGTTACACCTCCTCGAAGATCTGGAGTCCCCGGCGGTCGTGAAATCGATGACCTACAGCATTCCAAGAATCAACACGCGCCGGAAATTTATTTTGCGGGCTGCAGTTTTTAAAGGGCTGGAAGATTTCCCATTATCGTTTTTGGAGCGTCAAAATTTGTCTCAGGTAGCACTAAATACTGCATGGGACATTCTCGTCGAGTCCAGCACTCGTCGCCACCACCACCATCATCTGAGAATTGGTTTTGATTTGACGCTGGTTCATGATTTCGCTATCGACGAAAGTCGTTACATCGATTGGGCGAGCGAAGAGGCCGTGGAAGCTGCTATGATTCCAGCCACAGATGCATCCATCGAATCTTTGCAGAGCAAGACGATAGAATACTCGAATGAAAATCATGGGAGTTGTGTGGTTTGTCTGGAAGAATTCGAAGCCGGTTGCGACAATGTAGCAACAATGCCGTGTTCGCATATATTTCACGGGGAGTGCATCAAAAAATGGCTCAGAAGATGTCATTGTTGTCCTGTTTGCCGCTACGAGATGCCCGGATTAACTAGCAAGTAGGACGCAGATATGGTTCAGTACTTCAGTTGTAGTCGAAATCTTTTGTTTTATACAACAATTCAAACCTCACATTATCGAAACGAAGAAAATTTAGTACAAGATCTTAATTTCGATATTAATTAGTAAAATCGAGTTTTTATTGGTTTATAAAAAAATCATAGTTCATGATAATTGTACAAATCAATTATTATGTCATAGTTTGATCACTTCTTAATCGGAGTAATTATTACTCGTATACATATAATTAACAACTGTAAAACCACATTTTCACTCGCACAAAATAATTTAGAGTTGAAAAAAAAGTTGGGTTTTCAATTTCAGTTAATTAAGCCGAAATCGTAATAACAATTCAAAATTTCTATATTAATTAATGACGTGTTATGCTTCTGCTCACTTAACATAGTCCAACTGGGTCAAAGATTATTTATAATAATGTTGTTTTGATTAAAAAAAAAAGTCTAATAAAAAATCACTTGTCTATAAAATGAGATTTACCATCAATTATAAATTTTAATAAACGACGAACATTCTTTCCTAAAATTAAAGTCATGAACTCAATTTCCATTGATGATAAGAAATGAAATGATCGAGAGAAATATTATTTTGGTACAATAATAATGTTTTCTGAGTAGACAATCGAAATATAACGATTGAACTACTACACATTTTATAAGATCAATCGCTCGATCTCACAAAATTTTTTTTTAATTTTTACTTGATTGTTGTAAGAAACGAGCCGTTCAGATGCAAGGTATGAGAAAATGCAATAGCTAGCCATTGGACACAAGAATATGACAATTGGAAAAAAAGTTATGTACTCTTTCTGACATTACAATGGTCTTATTTGATTTTCTTGTAGGTTGCTGGTGCGTTCCGGTTCCAGGAGCAAAATGGTTGAATGAATGAACTGGTCGGATGAGCAAAATGGTCGAGTGGATGATCAAAATGGTCGAGTGAAACAGTCGTGTAAAATGTGGTCTGGTTCGGTGAATATAGCTCATGATTCGTTGATTCTGGGCAAAATGGCAAACATGAACATTATAGCTCTTTTTCTTAGCTTTCTATAGAATCAAGAATCACTCAATTTAGAGTTCATATAAAAGATATATGCTTGAAATACCGGAGTGATACAAGATTGAGCTCTTTCTTCAATCTGTGTAGAACCAACAACTTCATCGCAAATTATTAGGCTTTTATTCTTCGATTCAAAATCTTTGAAGATGATTTATAGATCATTGTCTTATCTTTCCAACTTATGTTGAATCGTTCCAGTACAATTATTGAGTTTAAAGATATCATCAAAATATCAGAACTGGTCTATCGAGCCATCTGACTCGAGGATGTTTGGTCCGTTGAATCTTGCGACCACCGTTTCACCTCGATAACATCCTAATTCACTCGAACTATGATTTCTAGATAATTGAGTTAACTTTCAAACTGATTGGGCCAATAGTTATTTAGATTACCGGTTTTTAAGATATCATTGAAATACTTGATATCGTCAGATTTTCAGTTTGACTTCATTTAACTACCAGCTTGTTAAATCTCTCAACCTGACATCTTGTAACTATACACTTATTAAATATGTTAAAAACACACCAACAAGTTTTGCTATAATTAAAATCAAGATTGATTACGTTTCCGCAAACCAACAACTATGTTCTAATAAATATAAATAAATTGAATAAAAATACAACTAGTTAACTATATATTTATTTTTATTTTATAAAAATACTTGCTATACATAAAAGAAATACCTCCCGGAATACAAATTAAAATAATGTCCATCAAACAATACAAGAGGATGACATGGTTTTGGATTAATCTGAATGTAAAACCATCTTCTTCATCTGCTTTACCTCACAAACACATACAAGAATTTTCCATAATAATTGCAGCTCCTAAATTACAAAAATAAACATAAAAATGATACAAAACATATTTTAAAAAATGGATCCCTTGCAACTTGCCTAAGGATCCGCACGTCCCGCGATTTGATCGTCATCGCTATCAGTCTGGCCATCACTGAATGCCTCATCCTCGCTTACTTCTTCGTCGCTCTCTTCCGTTAAAGTGTTTACGATGTGTTCTTTCTTTGCATAACGCTCACAGTACTCTGCACAGGCACATATAATCTTGGTCGTCGGATAATTTTTATTTATTTATACATTCTTCGACTTCTTTATTTACTCGGGACCTTAATCCTATGCATACAGCAATACTTAAATGTTGAGTAGATCATTTATACGCATAATCCTAAAGGTGCATAAAAAGTTAGAAAATTTAGGAGGTCGTATACTTGTATATCAAAATATTAGTCAAACAAAGATGGAATAGCTAAGTTTTCACTAACTGTCTATGCACACAGAGAAAATGTAAAGGCGAGACTGCAACCAACCAATCTTATTATTATCTTCTCGTATTAGTGCGATTTGAAACTATGGATTCATAAGAGAAGAAGAATGAATCGAATCACCTTTCACTTTTTGATCGTATTGCACCTTATCTTTCATCATGAGAGACGCTGCGTCCCCATTCAGAGGGTCAGATGGGTTCGGATAGAGCAAAAGCTGTGGCAGGAAGACCTCAAACACATTCAAGAGATCTGCACATAAAATTATAGGATTCTTGATAGCCCAGTTGCTGGAGCCTAGAAATTCAATTTTTGGATTTTATATTTTTTCATGTAGTTTAAAATATTAAATTATAAACCAAAGCTAGTTCTATCTGAAAAAAAGGATACCTGCCCATGGGGATGTCCCCTTTTAGGGGATCGAATATGGATAAAAAAAATTACTATCCAATTGAGTATGGGTTGGATAGCAAAAATAACGCAGATGCGGATATCTCCATTTAATGGAAGGAATATAAATCAGAAAATATAATATCAAACTAAGTTAGATAGAACAGCGAAAATAGCACATGGACTGGACTTCTACCTAATGTCATTCATGATAGGGTCTAGAATGGATAAATCACGATACCTACAAAGTACCTACTTCTTAAAGGATAATGAGACATGATAAAACCGGATTGCGTAGAGCATGCCATATTTTTTATTAAGAGTTACACGTGTAGAATGACGATACATAAAATGCGACTTCCTTTTTCTGGGAACTCTCAACTTACCAAACATTGGACTCCATGACTGGTTAATGACATCCAAGCACACAGAACCGGACCTATTACAGAAAAAATTGGATTTCGTTAGCACCATAAACTAAGCAACACCTGAAACAAAGGAAAGCTATTGTAAACCAAACATTAGAATGTACAAGCAACATTAGGATACTGGAGAAACCTCCATACTTTTATTTGTCAATACCTACCATACGAAAAAGAAAAATAGACTCACAGCTCATCGACATTTGGGTGGAAAATTTTGTTGAGAAACCCAATGGAAGGAGATTTGTAAGGATAAGCATCAGGAAGTTCAACACGAACTTTCCAAACTCCGCCTTCGTAAGGACCTGCAATAAAGTAGCAAGAATATCACATCCATTTGTGGCGCTATTGTGCCATAAGCCCACGGGCAAAGCCCAAACTCAAAAGATTTATCATATCAGGTGATAGGTCTGAAATTTAGAAACCATTCCATAATCCCAAGGAACTGATGTGGGCTCACTACAGCTCATATTAAGAGGGTAAACGGTAACCATATAATGGAACCTATAAAGCCAAGGTAACATTACTTTCTTTCGGACCGTGAAATTCCACATTGAACTCATTGATTCCATCATTTATTGGTTCAACACTGTAGTCACTCATCATTCTACAGCCAGAAAAGTAAACAAACACAGAAGTATTAAAAGAATGCTCATCATACTCAGAAAAAACATGAAGGGGTCAAAATATTATCAGAGAATGAGATCGAGGAAGCCCTTACAGTTTCATGACATCCATATCCCGCCTTTTGCTTGGAGAAGACATTTTGTAGAATTACCTGTTCCCAGCCTATGGAGGAACACGACGAAAACAAAATCATATGTTTATTTCAAAACATAGAAAAAATACTTAATAGAGGAACCAAGATCACAAGGGTACAATTATCCGACATAAAATTATTCATATCGGCTCCTTAATATATCTGTCCTTTCATTAACTTAAAAGGAAATAAATTATCCCTTTTGTGGTAAAGGCCATGCAGGACAAACCATGTTCTTAGATTTCATTGAAGTAATAGCATAGGCCATTTGAAAATAAACTAAGAGCGCAGAAACATTGAAGTTAATGGCTATTAACCAGTTCAATCTCTCTCACAACACAGATTGTTTCCCACATTTCAAACTCAACAGGGGAACTTCACAAGCAAATGATTTGTTTTTGCTACAATTACTCTTTTTAAAACAACATTTTCATAAATGCTAATGATTCCACTCTTTTAACTATGTAGTTTTCACGCATCGTTGCTGGGTTTGCCCTATTTCAAACTCTTCTCATTATCTTATAAACTATTCTGCTAACCATGAAAGGTTGAAAACACAACAGAGTCCTAGTATGATGAATGAAATATTCATTATTCTAATTTCCAGAACTAATTTAGGCACACCGCACTGACGATCCGTGCAGGAAAAACCTCACGTGAAATCGATAGCTCCTAATTGAGGTCCCACTGATACTCCAATTGGTAAACTTTTGTTTTCACTCTATCCTCCCTCTCTTGGTTCATGAAAACTAATATGAAATCTGTATAAACAATCTGTGGGACATAAGCAATCATCAAACTAGGCAAACACATGTTCAAGAACCAACCAAGAATCCAACCTCCAATGCATAGAGAAAAAATATTCAATCCAGAAAATAACAAACATCCCACTAATCAAAATATAAATCAAGAATCAGCAAATCACAAAAAAACCAAAATCACCCACTTCAAAACCTAAAAACGAAAACCCAGATAATTTCTTTCCAAAAAAACAGAAAAAAAGAAGCAAGATTAGCATCATCTATCAACTCACGCCCAAAACGATCCAATCTCGATCGCTAGATCAATAGCCCACAAGACTGTACGTGTGTGTGTGTATATATATATTTCTGTTCAGCAGGATGTGGACGTATTGAAGATAATAATGAAGATAAGAAACCATAAAGCGACGAGGAAAGCAAACGAATTTTAGGTGTCGAAATGCTAGTATAGAATCCTTGTGTTGGTCTCAAAGATTTTGGTTTCAAGTTTGCACGTGGCCTCGCTTTAGCGACGCATACGAAAACTTGGCTAAACGTGGGAAAAAGACAAGGCGTTGGTCACCTCCGCCTTTTCCTCTGCACCGCACAATGTTCCTCAGTTTTCGCATTGTTCAGACGGTAATTTTTATTTATTTACAGACATGGTAATAAATCAAATCTTTGGCCCGTATGTTGGGCTTGGCTTAATTGTTTTGAAATTTGGGCTTGGCCCATTTGAGGCTCGACGACGTCGTTTAACGAAAGTATACAAACCGTCAAGCAGCCAGTCAACAGTTTCGTGTCTGCATGTGGGCGGTAAAAACTACCCAGACAACAACGCCACGACGCAATTACCATTTCTTCAGCACAATGAGCGAAGTGAAGCAGAGCCGAGGGAATGGGAGTCCACGGCCTCTGGGAATTGCTGGCGCCAGTTGGCTGCCGCGTCTCCGTAGAAACCCTCACCGGAAAGAAACTCGCCATCAGTACGTAAAAGCGCTGACCTTAATGACTCTATTGTACGTATCCCCATTGTTCGCTCTTACTTCTTGTGTGTGTTAGATGCGAGCATATGGATGATACAGTTTATGAAGGCGATGAGAGATGAGAAGGGAGAGTTGGTTCGGAATGCTCACATTTTGGGATTTTTCCGTCGGATTTGCAAGAAGCCGGTTTTTGTGTTTGATGGTGGAATAAAAATTTGATTTTTAATTGGAATCTCAAAATCTTCGATGTGATTTTCTTCATCGCTCTTGATAGGTCAAGGCAATGAGGCTGAAAGAACTGGCAGCCGATCTTGAAAATCAGAGACAGAAGAATGATGTCAAAGGAAAGAAGGCCATCATAGAGGAACCAAACACACAGAAAGTAAATGATGAGGTGCTCAAAATTTGGAGTCGGGTAGAGCTGGATGAAATGTGAGATTCTTTATGGATTTGCACTTGATTGTTGTTTTAGAGTTAATTATATTTTTGACTCTGTCGTGTATTGATTAAGGTCGGTAGCATCTCTTGCCGCGGAAGAAAATGAGGATTTTACTGCTGACGCACCCAGATCAGGTGCAGCTAGGATTCCGGGTGACAAAATTTACGAAGATGAAGAAAATGATGATGAAGAGATGATACTGGTGAGGTTATATTTTGTAATTCCACCCACTCTAGGCCTGCAAAAGCAGTTGTGTGCGTATAAGAGAAGAGGAGGAGGGCAGGGCATAGTCACAGACTGAGGGTAATTGTCCATTATATGTAACGGTAGTTTTCTTTGTGTTTCTATCTAGCTGTCTTCCTGTATTTCTTGCAGCCGGAGATGCATGGGAAAGTCGACCCTGCTTTATTGGCGGCTTTACCTCCATCTATGCAACTCGATCTCCTTCTTCAGGTAAAATATCTTTATTTTCCCATTTAATGTTCTTGTTGGAGCTGTTTGTGGCCCTTATCTGACCTGTTTATCTCCTGTTTGTAGATGAGAGAGAGACTGATGGCTGAGAACAGACAGAAGTATCAAAAGCTTAAAAAGGTACGGTAACAGAGATTGTTATGGACAAAATCCTACATTTAGGAATTCTTTTGTTCCTTTTCCATGTATGTACATTTTCTTTTGCAAGACAATGTCCACTAGCGTTAGAAATGGCATCGATGAAAATATAGAGCGGCCCATGGTGGATGTTTTTTGTGGTTTAATTTTGGTTTTGTATTTATTGAAGCATGGTGAGGCCAAAATGTACTTATTAGAAAGCGTTGTTCATTTGTCCACTGTTGATAATCAGGTATTAGCTTGTTTAGGTTCCCACAAGGTTTTCAGAACTCCAAATACAGGCATATCACAAGACTGTGGCTTTTCGGTGTGAGATTGATGGGGTGCAAAAATCTGCTGTGGGAAGGGGAATAGGTGGCGTGCAAACTTCAAGGATCGCCTCCGAAGCCAACAGAGAGTTTATTTTCTCATCGTCACTTGCTGGAGACAAACAGTAAGTAAATATTTTATTGTTTCTTGCATTGATGGACATTTTTTCTTGTTGATGCAATTTTTTTCATTTATGGTGGAGTCTAATTGATATCCTCCTGATGCATCCTGTCTTGTATGGTTGTCTGATTAAATATTCTGCTTGATTTTATCAGAGTTCTTACATCTGCTGGACAAGATAGTAGTGGCAGTGGACAAAATCAAAACTTGCCTGTGATTTCTTTTAACGGACCTGTCAATGAGGTCAGGTTAATTACTAAATCTGATGCACTGAATGGACTGACTGAGGATCAAACTAGGAATGCACTGGATGATGTCCTTAGTAATGCCCTTGAGAGAATCCAGCATCATGAAGTTGAGAATCAGAACAATGATGGAATGAACGATAAGGATAACAAAACAGAAGATAATTATGAAAAAATTGGAACCATGGAGATTTTTTTGAAGATACTGGTCATAATCATGGTCATGATGATATATTTGCTACTCTTGTCGAAAACCCATCTGTTGATTTGACCAGAGATTATTCTGTCTCATTGAAACAATCCTTTGATTTTGATTCAGCTTTTGAGTGGGAGGAAGGAGTCATTGAAGACAAAAGAAATATTGTTCCCAGTCACTTTCACGCCGAAACTAAGCTATCCTTCATGGACGAGGGTACCAGTAATGACGTCGATGTTGAGTGGGAGGAAGGATTTCAAGGTATTCAAATGAACTCATCATCTTTTCTAGATGAAATTCCCCAAACTGTTAGAAAAGGTGCTTTGGTAGAGGAAGCTGGGTTTCAAGAAACAATTAGGAGAAGTCTTGACGATCTGATAGATGATAGAGCTTTGAATAATCCACATGAAGATCAAGAACAAGGAAGATCTGAGCAAATGGTTGATGGGGACAATACTTGGAGATCTGTTCTTGAAGCAAAAGGACCTCACATTGAATTCTCAGCTAGGATTGTAGATTGAATGCCCAGCTAGGAATACAATCCAACCAATGAACCAATTGAATCTACCCAGCCATATGATATTGCGGAGCAAATCCTAACAAAAGCGAAAGCCGTCAAAATCAAAAGCTTTTGAATCAAGACATGCAAGGCAGTGGAGCTTTGTCTGGAGAATTATTTGTGGCATCAGACACTCTGCCTGAAGAAAAGGATTTGTGCAAAACTTAAGAGCAGATAATTGATACCTATAGTATGGGTGGTAATGAACATGAGATGAACAAACCAGTGGATACTTGTGGGAGAGAGCTTGCACATAATAGAGATAGTTCTTTGATGAGTTTTTCCTTCACCGGTTCTAATCCTGAAAATCTGCATGATCCTGATCTTATTGATGCTCAACATGGCAGCGGATGAGCTCTTCCACAGGACTGAAAAATCGGCAAGGATTTCTGCTAGTAATTCTATGACTGATGCAGATTGTACAAAAGAGTTGACCAAGGAAGATATATTTCTTGGCTTATCAATTGAAAATGACATACCTGGGAGGAACCCTTCCTCTATAGATGTTTTCGAACGTGAAGTTAAGGAGATTGATATGCAGGAGGAAATGATGTTTCTCCATAAAGAGCGTGAAGAACTTGGAATTGAACAATGGAAACTTGAGAGAAATGCCGAATCCATGAGCAGCAAAATGTTTGCTGAATGCCAGGTTTTTTTTCCAAACTAAAGATGAAGTTGATAATGAAATTTAGACATTAACTTCATGATGATGAAACGTGACAATTGTTGCATTCACGGGTCTGATGCATTCTTGTTTGGAGCACAAAGCGTGTACAAGAACATGTTTGATGATCGCAGATACGTAGAGACATATCTTTTGAAGGTGGTTTTTTCCCTCAAATGCCAATTATACTGTGAACCAGCTATTTGTGATGTAGTGCTACTTGTATGATCTAGCTTGACCTGATGATGATTATTACGCAGTTGTTTTAAATTCTATGTTTATTATGTACTATACGGAATATCCATGTCATTGAGATCTTACCCTTTTATTGAGAAATATAAACCTTTTTCTACACTGGTTGATCTTGGTGTTGTTTTATTATTTTTCAGGACATCGAGAATGAGCTTGGACTAAATAGAAAAAAATTAATCAAGATGGCCCTCCTTCTCGAGAGTGATTACACTGAAGGTGTCAGGTAATCTTCGTCATCCAAGTCTACAGAGCCCTTCTTTGTAGATACACTCATTAGCATCCTATGATTGATTCAAAAACCCTTGTTGAAATGAGCTATGTCAAATTGTACTTTTTGCTTATTAATCTCTCAAAATGTGACAGCGGCATTGCATTGTTAATGCCATGGAATTCCTAAATGCATTTCCTGAGAAAAATGGCCTTCATGAATTTTGGGAGTGGATTGAGTCACCTGATCCTGCCATTCTTGGAAATTTTGATGGACAAGGAGGAGGGAAATCAAAAGGCAAAGGGTCAAAAGACCATGATATACTGAAGGGTTCTTCGGGTAGTAATGCCGAAGAGAGGTCTTGTGATCAAAACAACATCAAAATGATGAAGCACATTTTCATGGATAAGCATGTAACACATTTTTTTTAATCACATTTATCCTTTCAAATGTTACTGTGATGTTGATTCTTCTCACTTATATTCACATATTCAAGATCAGTGAACTTTTGATGTACAGAGAAATGTCAGCAAAAACGGACACATTCCTTTTTCCTAGTGATGCTGTGATTTCAGCATAGACTTCTCCACAAGTGGACAAGTCCAATGAACTGTTTTCATGGGGAAAGCTGGATCTGTTTGCTCTTCGCAAGTTAGTTTATGCCCTCATTTGCTTGTGTTGTTTCCCCTTGAATGCTTGGAATTGTTGTCTTGATATTTTATTCGACTTTATGCATGCTTGTCTTTGTTCTGGGTTATTCTATAGGAGTTGTGCTCCTACTACATCATGTACTTCTCTCGGTCGTTGTATAATTCAGTGGTAATTTTAACATGAAAAGATAACTATGTTGTTTGCTATGTTACTTTAATTAGCAGAATATGTAATAGATACCTGACAAGCTGTTCACGTGCAGATTGTGTTGGGAGAAGTTTGGGTGGGGCAGTTCAAAAGCGGATGACTTGCTGCTACCAGTTTTAAAGGAGTACAACAAGCATGAGGTTGGTGCCCGGTCACTAAATTCGAAAATTTAGCAAATTTTCGTGGTATTATTGCTGTAATTGTAGTTGGCATGATCTGATACACCTTTTTGTTATATTCCAACCTTGAGAATTTTTGATAGCTTTATTTTTTTGGGCGACCAAAATAAGATGCTTAGGTTAGATGACAAATATCGAAAGCATTACATGTTTTGAGACCATTCATGCAAGATGATGTGTTGCTTTAAGATGGGATCAGGGCTGAGGGTCGTTGATTTTGCCTGTCTTGTGTTAATATTATGGAGATTGTTTGAGAAGAAGAGAGCATAAGCTGACATAGTTTTTGTTTGTCATGTTTATTCTGTACAGAGACAGTTGCGAATGGAAGTATTTTATACATTCAATGAAATATTTGCGAAGATTCGAAGTAAGAGGATAAGAACATGTACTGATCAGTTGTGGCATTGTTTGATTTGCAGGATTATGGATGGATAGTTTTTAAATGCACTGTCGTCCAACGTTTATCTCAATTGACGATCGGCCCAAATCAAACAATCGGCCCATTTGACACGAGTGTTCAAAAAAGAGAACAAATCCTTCAATGCCTATGTGAGGATTCATCTCACAACTACGAAATGAGTGGTGATATGCATAATATTGGATATCTTGTTCCCTTTCCCTTCCTCACCTAAATCCTGATGATTCATATAGCTCCGAGAAGAAAATATGTTCATTAGAATTAAAAGAAATAGTTTTTTGTGCGTCTAGGATTGAGCCACTTTAAGCCAAGAAAATGCGTGTATAGGATTAATGTTCCTGTTTGCACTTTTACTTAGCAAATTATTTTGCAGCATATGCTGCAGTTCATGGTATACTTGTGAACTTCAACTGTATTTGAACTTTTATATCCAGTTTGCATATCATTTTAATGATTTATTTGCATTGTTAATCCCCCAATAACAGAACTCGATTGAAGTTCATCTTAGAAAATTTTTCGACACGACGACACTTGAAGCTAATGATAGTGTTGGCATTAGGGAATGATGTTTGATCTAGTTTAATGTCTTGTAAAGTTAATACCTTATCTAGATTGGAAAACGATATTTTATTGGGCTGTATGGAAACTGCCCAAGGTGGATGAGTTTTTGGTAATTGCATTTTCATTTATTTGGTTTTTCCTGAGGGTTAATTTGTTTGATTGTGCATAATTCTGTTACTGTTTGACCAGCTAACTGTTTTGGTGAAATCTGTGGAATATGTGTATGTTCTTAGGCCATCGAATGCATCTCTGTTATTGTGTTATTATTATTATTTAATGAGTTTTATAGTTGGATAAATGACCAGTTTCGTGGTACTGAGTGATGCTTCAAAAATTCTAGTGCAGTCGGCAGACTCTTATACTTACATCGTATTTGTCTCTTTTGTTAATACTAACATAAAAGCACGTGCATTCGTACATGAGCCCATATTCTAAATAACTAAAAAGTAAATTAATAATAAAAATATTTTTTACTCTTTACATATTATTCATCCAATTCATCAAACAACATTTCGTACGGGAAAAAAATAACAACATGATAATTTTCCCGATTCAGACGCGATTGTCTCATCATGTTGTTTATCATCATCTCGATTCAGACTTGATTTTCTATCTCCATAAGCTCTTTTCGCTCTCCTACTGCTATCAACTTGCATGCATGTACTTCTCACATAAATGCTAAAACTCATTACCCACATACTATCCAATTCTCAAGTCAATGTATGAAATTGTTGATAGCCAGACATATTGTACATTCAAGAAATCCTTTTGGCTACGCATAGTGTACGCAAGAACCACTTTGGATCAGCAACCAAGCAAGTTGACTGTGACCATAAGCTTTTTGGATTCAACGTTTCATTCCTTAGCCGAATTTTCAAAATTCACCAATTATTAATTAATACAGTTTCTTTTTAAAAACCAATGAACTTAAAAATTAAAATTTTATTTCGAAATCACTCGTTTTTTTCATTATAATAAGTATTACAATAATTATTTTGAAAAAACAAAAAAAACACGGTAATTTAATATATTTTTTAAATCAAAACAAAACATTAAGTCAATTATATTTTGAAACAATACGAGTTTTCTTTCCTTGAAAAAACTTTGTATGTTTTCCACCAACATAAAATGTATTAATTTGGATTTAAGTCTATGAGTTTATATATAATTTTATTTATTATTTGGCCCAAAATTAATTACAATTTACTATATTTTTTCCTTAACAAGATTTCGCTAGTTTTAGAAATTTTGGAAAATTCTAACTTGTCATATATTTTTAATACAAGTCAACCTTGTACAACAAAATGAAACGACGAGGTTTACAAGGAATGCCATGCTAGCAAATCGTGAGAACTTTCGACACGGTGTGTGTGTGTGAGTACGCAAGTAAAGTTGGGACCGACCAAATTTCATAGCCAGGTGAAAAATAGCTGTATATTTGCCAATTTTTTTAATATGTTTTTATTCGTCAAAAGTCCAAGTTTGATTTTATGAAGTAAAATGTCGGTTAGAATTTGTTATAAAATGATCTGTCTCGAGCTTCCGCATATTCGATCCTCTCAGAATTTCTGGGTTTTCTTTGATTGATCATTACTTACTCCATGGGAACCGAAGCTCCTGCTGATCAACACCAAAACTACACACAGGTGGACAATAGAACTCAAGAAGAGAGGGCAATAGATGCATGGCTTCCGATCACCTCTTCAAGAAACGCAAAATGGTGGTACTCCGCCTTCCACAATGTCACTGCCATGGTGGGAGCCGGAGTCCTCGGTCTCCCTTACGCCATGTCCAATCTAGGATGGTAAAAGAAAGAACATCCCAGTTGATAAAATCAAAATTTTGAACCGAAACATCAAAGATTTCACTTTTTTGTGTATATTTTCAGGGGTCCTGGAGCAACAGTACTGGTGATATCTTGGATAGTCACTCTGTATACTTTGTGGCAAATGGTTGAAATGCATGAAATGGTCCCGGGGAAACGTTTCGACAGATACCATGAACTGGGACAGCATGCTTTCGGCGAGAAGCTTGGTCTGTGGATTGTGGTTCCTCAACAGTTGATTGTTGAGGTTGGAGTGGACATAGTTTACATGGTTACTGGAGGAAAATCACTAAAGAAATTTCATGATTTGGTCTGCCAAGATTGCAAAGATATCAAGCTTACATACTTTATCATGATCTTCGCCTCTGCCCACTTTGTGCTCTCCCATTTTCGAAATTTCAATTCGATCTGCGGTGTTTCTCTGGCGGCAGCAGTCATGTCCTTGAGGTGTGTAACAAGATTCTTTATCCAACAAATCAATCTCCAGAAAAAGTTCCGGTATTTCTTATAATGGCGTAATCCTAATTAGACCGTTTTTATGTTCTGCAGTTACTCTACGATTGCTTGGGGGGCTGCGGTTGACAAGGGCGTGCAACCTGACGTGCAATATGGCTATAAAGCTAAGTCAGCAGCCGGTACAATGTTGAACTTCTTCGCTGCCTTGGGCAACGTAGCTTTCGCCTATGCGGGTCACAATGTTGTGTTGGAAATTCAGGCCAGCATTCCTTCGACACCTGAGAAGCCTTCGAAGAAACCTATGTGGAGGGGAGTGCTCGCTGCTTACATTATTGTCGCCCTTTGCTATTTCCCCGTCGCACTTATTGGATATTGGATGTATGGCAACGCGGTAGAGGACAATATCCTGATCTCTTTGAATAAACCTGTGTGGCTCATTGCCATGGCCAACATGTTTGTTGTGGTACATGTTAGAGGGAGCTACCAGGTGAGCAGGCAGCTGAATTTTCTCTTATTTTCTTTCGTTTATAGTTAGTTCAGAATTCTGATGATTCGGGGTCGGTGCAGGTCTATGCGATGCCAGTTTTCGACATGATAGAGACCGTCCTAGTAAAGAAGCTAAGATTCAGGCCAACATGGTACTTGCGTTTCATTACAAGAAACATATACGTCGGTAAGTTTGTGATAGATCCTGTAAATGTTCTGCAACTTTGGATGTGCCCACTTCAAACATTGTTGCTTCTCTTGATTTCAGCACTCACAATGTTTGTTGGCATCACCTTCCCATCCTTTGGTGGGCTTCTTTCATTCTTCGGAGGCTTCGCTTTCGCACCGACCACATACTTTGTAAGCAAATTCACAGTGTCTTAACATAACTCTCATCTGTTTTTGATCTTCTGAGTCGCTAACACGAAAACTTACACCCTTTTTCAGCTCCCCTGCATCATGTGGCTAGCAATTTACAAGCCAAGGAAGTTCAGCCTCTCCTGGTTTACTAATTGGGTAAGTTCAAGTTGAGCTAGCTCTATTCACTATTCTTGATATTTGTTTGCTTGGCATGTATTAAGCTGATGATTTTTCTGAATTTGGGATCAATGAATTTCAGATTTGCATAGTTCTTGGTGTTATTTTGATGGTTGTGGCGCCAATCGGAGGACTAAGGCAGATCATTATCCAAGCAAAGACGTACAAATTCTATTCATAAGCATATATATCCCAAGACCCAACTCGATCTGATACAAGACACAAAATTGCAACATTGTATCTTCTGGTTTTTAGACTTAGGTGATTGAAAAATGGTGCCAGTAAGCATATTATTGAAATAAAACAATCTTTTTCCGATAAATTATGTGTTCAACGAATCAACTGTACTGTTTTGTGAAATATGTTTTGTAAAGACTTTCTATAACTGGCGAGTATAGTTCTCATATATACTATCTATCACATAAGCTTTCCGGACACAATATTCCCTGTAAATTAGAGTTTTCTTATACATTTTGTTATTCAAAGATCTTATAAAGGGTTTTAAAGTACATATGTCGAACTGTAATCATTTAATCTAACAAGATAATTTGTGTTGGGATGAGGTTTTCTCCACTCACCAAATTGGTGGGCGACTAAGACAGAGTCAACAATTACGAAGAAATAAAAGAATCTCAAAAACATATATACAAGGGAGAGCGAACCATTCTGACAACTCTAATAAGTAGTTAAACGTTCGTTGAACCATTTATTTTTAATAATAAGCATTGAAATTTATTATATTGTGATTAGAATTCTCATTTTATCCAATAATGATCAGAATATGGTTCAGATGTAGCAAAGTTTGTTTGTATTTCTCGGGACATGTTTTCATTTTGGGATGAATATCAGTGATCTATACACTTTATTATTTTTATTTTCAAAAATTGCATTTTAACCTCAAATTTCACATTAACAAAATACAATCATCATATCATGTTTGTTTTCTCAACTCTAAAAAATAAATCTATTATTATTATTTTTATTATTATTATATTATATAATATTCTCTGGCACAATTCCTAATGTTTTACAATTTAAAATATGTGTTAGAACCTAAGTAATTGTAGAGATTTCCATCACATGTGTACTTACAACCTATTAAACAACACAATAAAACAAACAATCATTATTTTGTTAGTGTAAACTCACTACAATTTGCATTTCATTTTCTATTTACTATTCTTACTTGCGAAGCACACTTAAAAAACCATCTCGGTTTCTATCTACGTACTATTCTTACTTTCGGACGATGTAAAATCACTATATAAAAACTTTGCACATCATTCACACTTTTATATGCACTAGCATAAAAGCACGTGCATCTGCACGTGAGCTTATATTCTAAATAATTAAAAATTAAATTAATAATAAAAATATTTTTTACTCTTTGCATATTGATCATCCAATTCATCAAACAACATTTCGTTTGGGAAAAAATAGATCAAAACAAATTATAAAAAGATGGAATAATGATTTGTCAAATTAAGTACTAAATTGAACTAACATAACAATACAAATACAATGATATGAAATGATCTGAATTGATTAAGCAATATAAAAGTGTAAATAGAATTATATGAATATGCTTTAATTAATTAAACAATATAAGAGTGGAAGAAAATATTTTAGCATATGATGTTGATATTTATCTACTCATTACATCAATTAATTGATAAATATGCTCCTAAAGTTAAAAAATTACATATTAAAAAATCTAAAATAATACTTACTTATAATTTTGGAATAACTAAGAACATTTGACTACAATTTTCATTTTAAAATATATTTTAAATTATAACCACGTAAATATTGTAAATTCGAAATCTTTCAAAAACCTACATTTTGTTAGTCTGAATTATATAAAAAATATAATAAAACATTACATTAGGTAAAGAAAACCTATGGATACAAATTGTATTTTGAGAAAAAAATTAATATATTTAAACATAATAATTGAAAATAAAGTAAATAAATACTTCATCCACCCCTTCTAGGGAAGACAATAGGGCAGAGCGGGTTCGGAGATGAGGGATCTCATCCCCGTTTCGAGTTTTCCCCGTAGATTTTTTTTTATCATCTCCCAAGATATTGACATTAGTTTGAGTCTCTTTCAACAGACTTTTTTACCTATCAATGTATTTGAGATGTTAAATGATTTGGCAATGTGTTCATTAATTTCATTCTATAAATATTTTTCAAATTAACAAATTGCTCACGTACTACGTCTTTTACTAAGTATATTAAGAGAGCGACGAACTCTCACGAAAATTTGATTTGACATGACCGGTTATACTAAAGTAGAATTATTATTCTTCCTTTCTCGCAAAAATAAAATTTCACAATTATAATATTATCTCGATTTTATCGTATAAATCAAATTAATTATAAAAAATGATTAAATCTAAAAAATTTATAAATAAAAGATTGTATAAAGATGGCTCTTGTGAGACACTAGTGAATGTTTCATTAATTGTTCGTCGTGAATGTTATTTTTCTATGACATAAAGTAAAAGTTTCATTTGATCTCAAAAAAGCTTGTGATACGGGGGATAAACACTTGGGGTCTTCAGAAATAAGATCAAGTCGAACCAAACTATTAAATCAAATCAAACCTCATGATTTGAATCGATTTTCATTCCATAACAGTTTGGATTGGTTTTAAAATCAACCAAACCGAAACAATTAGTTGATTCAAGTTTTAGATAAAAATAAATCAAACCAAACCAATTACATCAACATAAAAAATTATGTAATAAATTTTGTTAATTTAGTATTATTTTTCTTGTATACAAATTTTTTGTTTGATTCTTAGTTTATGTTTTATTATTAGTGAGCTTTGTAACAATCTAATTATATTAATAATTTTTTATATCGATTTTAACCAAACCGAAATTTATGACTTCATTATTTTATTAAAAATTCATAGTTTAGTTTAATTTGAATTTTTTAGACCAATATAAAATAATTTGGTTTAAATTTTTATGTAAAAAATGAATCAAACCTTAGTTCAACACCCTTAATAAACACCACTTGCTCAAAACTATCAAGAGTACTTCATAGAACAAGGAAAATTCTGAAATCCGCCTTGATAGTTGGCTTTTGGTGCCTAAATGATTTGAACGGATAGCAAATATTTGTCCATGTCATAAGTAGAGCAAGAGGCCACTGACAAAGCCTATACACATACTTTGTATAATTCACATTCCCAGGGGAGGCACTAATCCTTCAAGATAATGTAATCTTTATGTGATACAATAATGGTCAATACATTCTACTGAATCAATTACCATACCCGTATTTCCTCGAATTTGATTCGAATTTAAGGTTCTATACCTCCTGCTCGATTTCATGGGCAGAAAGTGACTCTTGGTTCAACCATTGCATTGCCACTAGAAGAAATCAGTGGCTATGTAAGCCGGGAATTTGACTTTGTTAAGCATTTTATACCTCAATTCAACTCCATACCCCTGAATAATTACTAACTGGCAGCACCATCCATTAGCCACTCCCCCCATCATCTGTCGCCTCGGAAGATAACTTCAATCCACATTCCATCCTAATTGCTGACATGAGCTCAGGAGATACAAGTCCTCGGTCCTTTCGCACAACATTCACTCTATAATTTTTCGAGTCTAATTTGGTGTTTTCATCATCTTGGATAGGTTCAACTTCTGATCCTCGAGGCTTATAAAGTATGACTTTGCTAGGTTCTTGTGAGACAAGAACAGATCCCGTTGCTTGCTGAGAGAATAAGATGGATATGTAAATCTTTGATTCTATGATTTTAATCAAGAGGTGGAAAAAGTTCCCACTTACAGACCTCTAAACTGTGAACCACCTCCCGTATTGATGTTCCATCGGCTCTACCTTTGATACTAACTATGGCAAGAGAATGCTTCTTGAAATGAGTGTTGATTGTTCTAGCGATTCCAGACACGATATTGCGTTTCCCTAATAAATGATAAATCATAAATTAGCTCGAATTAAAGGTAACATAAAAATTAAGGCAGATTATATGCACTGGATTCAAACCAACTGAGGTCTGGCATACAGAAATCCATATGATGTTGTGCCACATTATAGGCGGTAAACTGCAATACTGCATAAAATAAAACGTTTCAAATTGTGTAAAACATTAGATTACCTATGGCCAGCACAGGTCGGTTTTTCATTCTGAGGGCCTGCTTTCTTAGAATAAGCCTCTCTCTGTTAGAAAGTTGTGTAGCCCTGTAAAATGCGGGCTCATTTTGTGTTGCTTTCCCAGCTGAGTGTTCTAAATTAGCCTTTGAGCGGTCAATTTTAGAATCACGAAACTGAGGCTGAATTAAAGTGGTGGCTGAAGTTTTAACCTGATCCTGTGACTAAATATAACAATGATGCATCAATCATTGTTGAGTAAAGTTTTTGCATCAAAAGTGAATGTATATGCACATAAATCACACCACCCAAACTTTTTCTTGAATTTACCTCCCGACGAAGTGAAAAATCAATGCGTCGCTCAGCAATTTTCAAAGAATCTTGAAGATCTTCAGGCACGGATACAGGTGGAGGCTCTTCCCTTGGCATGTCACATGCATCTTTGCCATCAGTGTTGGAATGTAAAATATCTCTTGTTAAGTCCAGCCGGCCAACACTCACAGAACCCTTTGAACTAGGCACAAAGTCCTCTCGTCCCGCAGAATTTGTATCAGTTTCTTGGTTTTCCATGATCTTCAACCATGAAGGGAAAACGAGATTGAGATACGGTTTAGCTTTGTGAAGGTACTTTACATTTTCAAATAGAAGAAATGGATCATGTTTTCAGCAGCGTGGAGCAGAAAAAAAAAGAGGAAAAATATGAAATAGTCAATCGAGTTTCATCAATACACTTGTGTGTCCTCCCACAAACAAGATTGATAGACACAACTATTATTATGCCAAGGATTTGTATCAGCCTCTCTGACATGCGCACCCACAAACCCAGGAGTGAGAGAAGAGGTTCATTGTATGCATGGTGTAAATAAAGGGCATTAAAGAGCATGAGGGACCCGGAGTCTAAGAACAAGGTGCAAGGACTTTTTCAGGTCAAATTTAAAAATTGTGAAGGGATAATTATATGAGACCAATCATTAGCCCACCTTTTTAGCAAGATGAACCACATAGATGTTAATAGAGCCAGAGTCATAAAATGCTCATTATTACCTCCTCCGCAAGATCTTCATAATGAGACTGTTCTTCACTGTTGAGATCTTTCTCAAATGATTTATCTACGTTCACATAAATCTCACCAGTCTCCTGTTCTTTAACCTGGATGATGACAACACAAGCTCAGCGTAGTTTAGATGATGAAATATCCTACTCGCTATAAAATAAAGATGGAGGATTTACTATCAAATGTGACTTACAAAGCCAAGTTTTAAATCTTTGGCCAACAGCAGATTGTTGGTATCTTTGTCTTTAGCCTGAAACAAAATATTCAAAATCACTGATACATCTAATTGATAGAATTAATGCCTGGAAATGAATAACTTTGGAAACAAAATCTACCTACCATTTTAAGCTTCAATTCGTCAATGTTCTTGGTGAGCTCCAAAACATGCAGTTTCAAGGACTGCATTGATGAAAACATATGCAAGACCATTTTGGTCACTAATCAGTTCCTTGAAATGACAGAAAAAGTAAGGGAAAGATGTAAAATAGGGAAAACTGAATAAAGAAAACAAAAGGAACAAAACATTCAATCCAAGTACATGAGACGAGGATGTATTTCAATTTCCCAAAATACAAATTTCATCCAAGGTAATAAAGAAAAGGCACAATTGTTCCATATAGTTTTATTAGGCAACTGAAAACCTCCCAATCAGTGCGACGAATCAAAAAGACCTGCAATTATTATTCCTGCTCTACAAGCCCCATAATAGGAAGTTAGATAGGTCATTGGTTCATATGAAATGAGCATTACCCAATCCTGCGTCCTGAATCATATGACAAATCTTAAGTATACTTCACTAGGTACAACTTATTTCACTATTTGTACCAGAATTGCATTTCAAAAACAAAAACTAGAGGATGTGGAACATAGAACTAGATAACCAGATTCATAAATAAGAAAGCAAAAGCCTTGTCCAATTACTACACCTGACGACGCTGAGCCTCTAGTGAACGTTTCAATGCTTCTCTTTTACTTAGAAGTGTCCGCGGCCTTAAAGTAGCTGGGCGTTTATAGTTCTTCCCACGGTAAATGATGATTGCATAACCTTTAGTGTCTCCCTCAACTGCTACCAATATGCCACCACTTTCAGCCTCTAAAGTCTGTGCTACTTGATGTACTTCTTCAATGCTCCTCCTGCCAATAAGTATCTTTACCAATTCCCGATATTTCCAATGAAGATGCATGTTCTCAATTGTTCCATCAAAAACTCCTCGCCGGCCTATGAATGGAAAGAGAAAATTTTACTTTATCCTCGATGCCACTTCATTTTAGATTGAATCGGGCTTTCATCCATGATCTACTTTCTTGCTTGCTCGATAAAATACTTACCCATTAGTAGGAAAGGTCCCATTTTAAGCCCAATTCTCCTCAGCATATACCTTTCTTCTTCAGTTATACCCTCCTTGTCTGCTTCCGGTGGTTGAGAGATTTCTTCCTTTCCCAACTCTTCTAAAAGCTTTTCAGCCCTGGATTTTTTAGCTAATGCCTACAGTGATAACATTAACATTAGGAATGTGTGGAATAATTGGGGAGATTTGAATGACTAGGGTCTTTCACCAAGGCCTACAATGTCCAACTTTGCACCAGTTCTCCCAATCGCTGCCTCTGAGAATCTTAGCTTCCTTGGTTCAGAGGGGCCATGACGTTTCTGGTCTTTTTGTTCATTAAGTTCAACTCCAGGAGAATATTCATTGGGCACATGTGCATTTTCCTTTGTATTTATTATTGCGTTGTTATCTGTCCTGGGTTGTGAAACAGCCAACCTGCCTTGCCTTCGCTCTTCTATTGCTGAAGAGACTGCAACCGGTAAAAAATCCTTTCCTCGGTAGAGAGAAATAAATTCTCTGTCCCTTGACAGCAATGTCCCTCCAGTAAGCCCCTGCAATAGTTCACTTTCGAGTTAATAGATGTCTATGAAACTAAACCAAAAGGTTACAGAGTTAACACAGAGCAACGAATGAGAGCTTTAGTAACCATCACGTTACAGAATTCGAATTACAAACCTTTAGCTCTTCAGCCATCAATTCACTATTTGTGTTCTGAACGCCTCTCTTGATAGCAATTTTCGCAATTTCACATTTCTCCCAGAGCTTAACAATGGAAGCTGCCAATCCTTGAAGTTTCCTATTCCTGCCTGCAGAAAGAACTAAGTGAAGAACTCACAGGTACCAGTTAGAAAAAAAGGTAATCACATTCTGGAATCACCAAGGCCAAATAATTTCACTCTTATATACTTATTCCAACAAATTTAAAGAGCATCCTTTTTCTCCTCACCTGCTATGATCCATGGAGGATACAATATATGTGTGATCAACTCGTGTCACATTTCAGTCAATCAAATATAGACTTCACTAATCCTACCCCACTAATATAAAGTGAAATGACATAGAAACAGTGCAACAAGTAATGTGATCGTTTCATTATTTAGCAGCAATTGATCTCAGTCTGGGGAAAAATATTCTAACCTAACGCAAAATGACATGGTAAAGGCAGACCAAGTCTGCGTAATGTAGTCATCTCATCGTTTGTAAGTTTCGGTTTCACTCCATATGGAAGTAGACGGAATGGCCTCCTGTATCCAGGGACTATTGCTGGCAAAAGATCAGCATCTACAGGTAGAGGATCATAGCCCCACCAATCAGTAAACCGCGGACCAAGCCCTTCAAGAAGCTTCTCAGCTTCCTCGGTAAGAAGTGCCTCGCCAGGAAGCTGGAAGCGAACTCTATCTGGCAAACCCACTCCTTGGACGAGTGGTGGACGGGAGACACGCGTGCAAGAATTATGTGCAGGAGATTCCACAACTTTGTTGCCTTGTGAAGACATCACTATTTCACCATTTACTCCTTCATCGGTTTTTATATCAGGAGAAGATCCGGAAGAAGAGTCATCTGACGAATTATTGTCAGCAAAGAAGTAAGGATACTTGTATTCAGCTCCTCTATACAGTATTATGTTACTCCCAGATCTCCAAATAACTAAACCTCCAGTTTTTCTCTGAAAACACAATACCAATTAATTTGACGAGAGAGAAAAATATTGCACAAAATTGGCCACACTAGGCAGGCTAGGCATGATTCGTGAACTAACTGTAATAAGTAACTATTAATCTCGAATAAAACTCTTATATGACTCGAATATCCTTCAGATATCATGAGCAACAATAATCTCCATTTATTGGTCGAATCTCCCCGTTCGCACATTTTAGTGAATAATGATTAACAAAATTTCATATTTCAGTGTAGTTCTTACTCTTTTCTTTGGTTACCACTTACCAAACATTGTTACTGCATTGAAACAGTTCGATCAAAGTCCCGTTTTTTAATATTGTAAACAAATAATGTATCGTTTATTCAGATCCTTAACATTATAAACGCTGCTTACCTCCAACAAATCATGAGTCCTCTTCATGTTCAACTTGCATATATCCTCACACGCGATCCTCACAACCTCGTACCTTCTCCATCGTTCATGAATCCCATTCACAATCCCCTCAGTTATCCCAGCTTTTCCAACTTTCAGCTTCTTCTTCAAACCGATCCCAAGACTAGTCAGCCTCTTTATCTCATCCACCGGCAACGTTAGCTCCGCTAGCGTTGGAGCTCTCTCCTTCTTTTGGTTCCTCAACCTCTCCTCCTCCTTCTCCTTCAAAACTCCACGCCTTAACTCGTGAAACCTCTGTATAGCATCCCCCGACCCAGGTTCCGGCACTGGGTTTCCGGGCGTGCTCCAACTCGGGTCGAGCGTGTGCCCCACCCGATGCTTTGGCAAATGGGATCGTAATGGGACAAATATCTCACCAGGAGAAGGAGAAACCGGACAGGAACTTGGTGTTTCTTCTGGGTTTTCCTTATTGATTCCTACTTCCACGTAGCCGAGGCTGCGGAGCTTCTCCGCGATGCGCTGAATGGCAGACTGCGGAAGTGTTTGGGTGTCCGCAGCGAGGGCGGCGGATACTCCAACCGGAGTTCGATGTTGGCCGGGTGAAAGCGGCAATTTCGAACACCCAAATACCGAAATCGAGAGAGAGGGGAAGTACAGGGGAAAATTTCTATTGCAATTGCAGGATGAAATCATCATATTAGTGATAAAATTTAAGGAAAGTGAGGTTGAGGCTTCATCTGTGAAGACAAGAGACGCATTATCCAACGGCCGTTTCTTTGTACTAAGCTTATATATAGTCTAATATAAATTGGTAAACAATGAAAAATTATATTATTTGATTTTTAAATATTATAATAAATGAAAAACGACATGATACTTCAAAATAATATAATAATTATTATATAAAATAATATTTTAGAATATGTGAGAGTGATCTAATTATTTTTAACCAAAATTTCTATAACCAAGAAAATATATCTATATTTACAATCTGCTACAAATGAAACATAATCTTTATTATCAAAATTAGCTTCGAGTTAATGCCTCAAGATGACAACAAACCCAATGATATTGGAACAAACATGACGGATCTCTAAGACAATAGATACGCTCAATGATATCATGATTGTCAAAACATATAATTGTAAAATTTCATTATCGTCAATCGTCATACTTATCTCGTGGAGAAAGACATTCTGTTATGAATGCTCTGATTTAGGAGCATGCGTCTTGGGTAATGTTTCGTTTTTAACTGAAATTTCGAAAATTTTGCGAGAAAGATTAGTTGGGTGAATTTGGTTGATTAGATTAATTGGTTCTGAAAGCCTTTTATCACTAGGTTTATGATTGTCATACATGTATTTGGTTTGCTTCTCTTTAGTATTGGGTTGTTAACTTGGAGAATGTAGGATCAGCAGCTCAAGGAATTTGATAACTGGACCTAGAAAGACTGCAAAACATGCCTGCACAACTGTAAAAATAAAAGGTGTTGGCAATATGTCGGCATCTGGCTACTTTGAGTGGGCATCGAGGTCCCGTCTGGCAGGTTTTTTGGGTACACCCCAAGTTCGGTTCAATTCTTGCTTCTTGTTCTTATGATGGAAAAGTTGTTGTCTGGAAGCAAGGGAGTCAGAATGAGTGGTCACAGTTCCATGTCTTCGAGCACAAATCATCAGTCAATTCTATTGAGTGGGCACCTCACGAGCTGGGACTCTGTTTGGCATGTGGTTCGTCTGATGGTAACATCTCAGTATACACAGCTAAATCAGACGGTGGCTGGAAAACCGTTGGGGTGACATCTGTTTCTTGGGCACCTTCAATGGCTCCTGGTATGTTAGTTGGATTGGGGATACTGGATCCTGTTCAGAAGCTGGCTTCCGGTGGTTGCGATAACACAATGAAGGTCTGGAAGTTATACAACGTAAACTGGACCGCTTACCAGTGTAAGAAAGAAGAAGAATAAACGTGTAGGAAATGACGACGACCATTGCCTGCAACTTTTGACAAAATATGCGTACGCCGCCTCAATTTTGGAAAATTGAGATGCGCACGCGTCTCTTCTTTTGACAAAAAGGCTCATTGATGGTATGAGAGGCCTATAAATACCGGTGATTGAGGTCCCTAAGCACACATCTCACGAGAATAGAAACACACCATATACAGAGAGTGTTGAGTGCTTAGAAGGTTTCAACCGGAGGAAATCAGAAAAATACAAATCATTCGATGGCTAGAGATAACGTTCGATCTACTTCCGTATATTATTTATCATATTTATAAATGTATAGAAACATGATTTTTTGAGAAAAACTCTAACATTTGGTATCAAAATCGTGATACATTTGTCTTGAAAATATTTGTTTTCATTTTTTGAAAATCGGATTTCATAAACTTTTGGAAAAAATTATTTCTGAAAATTTGCGTAAGAAACATGTAACATGAAGATTGGATAAAATAATATTAAGAAAACCGAATTTTGTAATTCGGATATAAATATTAAAACTGAAGTTTATTTGGTTCGGTTTTGGATTATACATGTCAAAACCGAAAAACCGAAATTTCATTAAATTAATAATTTTGTTTATATTTTTATTTATATTATATATTTTATAATAATATTTAGTAAATGAATAATATTTTGAATAGTTTTTAGTTGATTATTGTTTGTTTAATTAATTTAGATCTTATATTTAAATATTTTACTTAAAAAATTAACATATTAAATTTTAAAATATATTTATATCATTAATTTAAATAATTATACCAAAATCAAATTAACAGACCGAAAAAACCGAAATAAAAAACTAAAAACTGAACCAAACCGATCGATTAATTATATAATCCAAGCAAAGGCTGAAACTGATTATTGAATTTTAACCGTTGATTTTACGTAGATTAAAACAAGAGATCAAGATTCGTTCGTCCACACCCGTAAAACTGGGGCATAAATATATTTCAAGCCAAATTTCTGATATACTTGGAACCGAGTTCGGGAAGGGGAAAATGGCGGGAAGTGATTCACAGAGACAATTTCTATCCCTAATCCGCGATTTCGCTGCCGAGAAATCTCAAGGAGGTTACTTTAAACAATGAAAGAAAATTTGGTCTCCCGTTGTTTCTCCAGCATTAATTTCTTGATATTAGTCTTCCTAAGCAAATCGGTTGTGAGAATACAGTTGTTTCGATGATCGAAATGAAATGTACTCATTATATTCATGCTTTTGGTGTATGTTTTCAGAGCGTAGAATTGTGAGTCAGAAGAAACGAATTGAAGAACTACAGTCCGAATTAGAAGCTGCGAGTACAGACCTGGGAGAAGCGAAGCGGGAGAGGGAGACTACAGAACAAGAGCTCAAGGGGTACGAAGTTGAATTATCGATGAATCAGGTTTCGATTCAAACCCTAGAGGTTCGTGATAATGCTGGAATATTCAATTACTCAAAAAATGAAAATTATTGTGCTATAATTATGCCAAAAATATCATAACTATTCTGTGACAAAAGTAGAATTCGCCGCCTTTACGTTGCATGGATAAATACGTGAGCAATCGTGCTCATGTTGTGCTTTCAGTCGAGGAACGCACTGGCAAGCAAGGAGATATCAAAACTCGGATCTGAACTGGAGGCTCTCAAGGTCTACTGGAGCTATATTTTTGAATGAAAATATGAGCTTCATCTTTCTTACACGTTTCAATTTATGTACATTAGTATACTCACTGAGACTGACAGAGTTTCGAATTCATGTGTTTGACCTTTGTTCTTGGGGAACTATGCTTCACTGACTTGCAGAGCGAAGAAAATTCCTTGAGGTACATATTTATGTGTTATACGTCTCATGTACATCAAATCATTTAAAATGCTTACATTTGTTTTGGCAGAGATGGCTTTATTTCAAAAATGTTTGAGCTGAATGCACAAATAAGGTTTGTTTGCTTAACATTGTTATCCAGTGGTTTTATTTGGCTTCAAACGAAGACATTCCCCCAAATCTGCTCTATATTTAATCTATTTGGCAGTTTTCTTTCTTTTTCTGCTCTAAATTTGTTTTGCACAAAGTTTAAGGCCAGTTTTATGCTTTGTAGTGTTACTGAACTATTTAATATGATAATATATTGTAAAAGTAGCTTGATTAACTTGATACTCTATCGAAAAATGTGTGAGAATTAAAGTATGGTTTCAGCTTAGATATGGTACATCTTAGTCAGCATTTCATAATGTTGTTCTTCTGAATTTTCTGGGTCGCAGGAAATCTCAACAATTACGAGATTCCATTTTCAATGCTGAGAATTTGTGTGAGGCAAAATCAACCGGTGGTATGTAATGTAGTTCAAATTAAGCCTGTGCAAGTAGTTTTGGGCCTGGATGTTAAGTACTATATGTCAAAACTTTAATTTTATATGTTTCTCTGTCGTTGCTAAAGATATTTTGGATTCATACAAAGCAGTATCCTTACCTGCTCATGTTGGAGATTCTCCAAGGGACAGAAGTGATATTGAGGATAAACTTGCCCTAATAATCTCTCAAACCGATGAGAACGAACAACAGCATAAAGCTGAACAAGTTGTGCATGAACAGGTGAGTACTTCACTTCCAGTGGATTATTTGGGCATCGTCGAATTTTCCTGCCATCCGATGGATCAGTAAGGTTATAGTATTTCTGGATAAACTGAATGATTTCTGAGCCTTCTGCAGGTCCAACAAGAGCTTATTAAATTGGAAAAGAAAGCATCACTCATGGAGTCAATTATGGCCGAGAGCATGGAACTTCAGGAGCTGAGTAAATATCCTTAGACTTTGTCTGGTAATTGCAATCATCCTTGGCTGTAAAATCGGGATTCTAAAGGGAAATCCTGACACAGGATAAACATGCAGACATATTGTTTTGGCAAATATAAAATACACATAAGTCGTAGTAGCATAATTTGCGGAATATTTGAAGTTATGGAATTTGTATGAATTATTCTATCTTTACTTCACCACGACGATACAAATAGGTTGTCATACCAATCTTGGCTGGTAGCGGGTGAGAAAAAAATTAAATAACTATTTGTGATTTATCTGTTACTAGCCCTTTGTGTTATGAATTGATTTTGGTGATTTTTGACACACGTTGCACATATCATTCTGCTCGATCGTTAGTCTTCATACTTGAGTCAGAATGAATGACTTGGCATGAGAATCAGCACGTTATATTCTTCATTGCTATTTGGCCTTGACTAGTAGTAAGCAGATGCTGGAACTGGAAGAGAAATGTGCGTCTCTTGGCGATGAGCTGCAGAGAAGGTTTTTCTGTCCGAGTTGTCATAAAGATAATTCAGAGAAAATGAGTGAAATTCTTTAGATGTGCGCTGAAAGCTAGCATCTGTAAGTGGTTTCATTTCGATGTTTGACATGTTGATATTTTTGTGGTTCTATCAGATGTTGATACATTGTTTTAGAGAACACTAAAATGTTTCTATGCCTTAACTACTGTAATTCTGCAATCAGGTGGAAGACCACATTGTATAAGTGAGATTTTTACCGTTCAATACTTGCACGCACTTGTTTTTCCTTTGGATATCATGATGCCTATAAAAAGGTGTGGGTTAATCTATTTCTCTCACAATCAACAGTGACCTGTATGAATTTTCTTTGTTTGTGTCAATGTCTGTCATTAGATAAACCCATGCGCCTTCACCATCTCACGAAGATTCAATTTCTTTCATGATTAATGGCACAAAGTTGATGTAGGCTTGTGCTGCCTCGTTGCTTGCTTTCACAGTCCCCTGCTATTAAGTTACTTAAGTATTGATGGCTAGATCTTTATTATATGAAATATAAGTACATACGGTTTCCTTCATAAACGTGAGTCAGACTAGTTTACTTACAGTTTTAGTGGACCGTTGGATTGTGTTGGCAGATTTTGCTAACTTAATCTGGGTAGAGAAAAGTGCTGGGACAGGCCGATGATCAGAAAACTTGCTTTCACTGCGGAAATAAGAAAGTTGCCTAACCCCTATACCATTCCATAGAATCCTGTCACACCTGCAGATGTGCATTGTTAAAAGTACTAGACACCGAATTGCACCGTTGTCCCAAGCTATTCTCAGAACATCATGTCTTCACGAGAAACTTCAATTTGAAACCCCTAAAGTCACAAAGACACGATAAATATCCACATTCAAAATATTTGAATGTTTTGTAAAAATGACGGATAAATGTACCATGCTGGAGTTCTTTGCTTCTCTCTGGCTATGGAATTCCACCTGAATACCTATTGCAGTTAGAGGAAGAATACTTATAAGTAGGTGCAAATTCTATATCTCCTTCTTCCCATCCCTGGAATACACCTCCATTTTCTTGTTCCCTCCGCAGCTGATCAAACTTCTGCAGCTCCCTCCAGTTTGCTTGTTGTTTCAACTCCCTTGCTAAGTTGTCTTCTAGGTATAGTCTGTAGTTGAGATCTCCGAACCAGAATATCTAACTGTTCTAGAACACGCACATTTTATCATTTGTAATGAATGACAATCGTCCTATTAAGTTACTCTATACGTCCACAATTAGATAACATATGCCGATTGTATCTGTTGCCTTTTAAAGATGATAGCAAAGTGCTAGGGATCTCCTGGCAATCTAATAAAAAATTTAGGGAAACCACCACACATAACTTTTCTGTGTGATTATTCACGTTTGAATTTCAACTTACTCGTGCCCTAAGATTGTAAGCGGATGAAGCCCATCTCCATCGTCATTGATTCTTGGGAAAGTAGTCCTCCTAAACATCTTAGACACTTGGTGGTTCCTTCGTCCTTCATCACCTTTCTTTTCACCAGAAGCCAAGTGTGCAGCTATGAAGCAAAATCTAGTTCCACCAATAGACAAGCTAACGGAAACTGATCCTTTGTTTCTCAAATACCCCATGATACCACAAGCCACTGAGCAAATTTTCACCCCCAATACATTGCATCTCTTTAGCAATTTTCTTCTCATCCAAACACTTACAAAGACACCAACCATCTTCTTGTTTGCTATTAAGCTGTACCTGCTAAATCGTTTTTGCTTTCCGAATTCAATCCCTGGCAAATATTTTCCTGGAATTTCTGTTTGTTTGCTAACACTCGGACTCCTTTCAGAGTGAGAAAGGCTTTCATATTGATAATCCTCATTTTTTATGGGATGTATAATTGGTGTTGTTGGGATGCAACCAAAGTCCCACATTGGAAGATTTAGAGAAAGATCATGTGTTAATAAAGATGGAATAATATCTCCATTGGTATGAGGTCTTTTGGGTGGTTCCAAAAGCAAAACCATGAGACTTAAAACCTAAAGTGGACAATATCATAACAGTGTGGAGATATCCGGATTCCATTAGTCCTAACATGTGTTGACCACGGGCATCCATATTTATCGTTAAGAGTTTTGCCAATAAGTAGATTCCAGTTCGTAGCTTCTGTTGGATCTTCCCTCCAATAACTGTTTTAGCTGATAAAGGCACAATTTCTTGAAATCTATTATAGGATTAAGAATCTTGGACTCAGAGAAACAGTCGTCGAAAAAAATCATTGGCAGTTCGATTTTCGCATACCCAAGAACATAGATATCTGCTGCGTCCTTGAGATTCACCCAAGACCTTCCCGCTACATTCCAAGTACCCACAAATACCCTGAAATACACAACGTAACACACCAATGAATGTATCGATTATAAAACAAACATATACATCAACATTGAGGAGGACCCGCAAAATTAAATTATATGATCTCAAATTTATATTAAAAAAATATGATTTGTCCACATAAGATAGATCAAATCATGGTATCATATCATGTCATCCTGACAATAAGATATTACAACTGCGTCGTACCTCAGTTCGATATTTTTTGCATTGCCGGGATCCGATCCCCGGAAACTCAAACTACAAATCATCCACGAAATCCTCATCTTCTTCACCGCTATCTGCATTTTCAATATCCATATCATTTATTAACAAAGAAATATCAGGAGAGAAATCGAACATGGAAAGAAAGACGAAATTATTATCTATATGCCTGAGATTTCATTGAATTCAAATGGATCGGCTCTTCTCTTCCTGGAAAGCAACCGTTTAAGTATACCAATTCTCGAGTTTGGGCTCTTTTCTTTCATGACAGCAAGGAACAGAATTAGTCATTTCCCAAATCACCAAGAAATGAAACAGTTAAAAGAGGGTGTCGCTATTCCTTCTCCCATCTCATGATAGAAAGTTTGTACATTTCCTGGTACGGACACCAGGACCTGACCTTTTCCTGTATATTGGATTGATCGCCAGAGAACAAGAAGAAGACATACAACAAACGGTAATCACGAGAGAAATATACACACGAGTTGGCATAGAAAGTCAAAGGTGGCATTATCTGCTGAAATTTAGGAGTGAATTTTTCACCGCTAATTCCCATACAATCCAGAGATCCACGGGTTGTGATACAGATTCTTTATCCGACTCGTGAATAAAATATTATTTTTTACGATAATAATATTATTTTTTTTACTTCAAATATAGATTGAGTTGACCCGTAGATCTGTGACACGGTCTCATATGAGAATTACACTTAAAAATAATTATCGAGAATAATTAAGTAAAGACCTAGATAATTAACCACTCGTGTGCGAGTACACTTATCCGAAAAATACACTCAGATATATATTGAAATTTCCCATCTCATTCTACTTCTCTTGGATTTCTTGATTCAATAATGATATAACATTTAAAGGTAAGAATTTTGCTGTAAATCTCATCATTAATACCATTAGGAATAGGTAATATAAAAAGGCAAGAAGTACTCAATCCAATGTAAGATGAAGTTGTATGATATATAAGAGAGATCAACTAATATGTAGTCTTTATTATGTTGTATGATTTATTATATCGAATTTGAATAACTATAAATTTTAATAAAACGAGAAGTATTTGATTATACAATTATTGATATCAGAACAATGTAAGTATTCGATTATCATATGTTGTATGAAACACATTTATTGGGGATGAGGGGATGTTAAGCTCTGTGAAATGTGATATTTGTCTTTTAAAATTTAACTGGATATAGAAGAAAACAAAATCATAATGAAAGAGACCTTTATTTTCTTTTTTTAAAAAAGTATTTTGAGATGCATCAAATTGCGGTGAGCTTAAAGAATAGAATCTTAAATATATTTTTAACCATCATTGTCTTGATGTTATTAAAGTATGATTAAGGTTTGTAAAATTCATTCGAAGCTTACTTTACTTGAAAATGACTTTGCATATATATATATATATATATATATATATATAAAGAAAATTGATAGATATGTTCTTGAAATTAATATTTGATTTTTTTTTTTGGATTCATTCTTCTAAATAAAATTTTTTTTTGAAGTCTTATGTGGATAAATATTTTAATATTTCTACACTGGTAAAAATTGATTCAATATTTTATTGTTTAGAAATTTCTTTTTTTTAAAAAAAGAAAAGAAATGTAATTGAGAAAAAAAAATAACTTTGAAAAATTAATAAAACATAAACCATCTCTTTTTTGCTGGATGAAATTTATTATCAAGAAATAAAACAAACATGTTATGAATAAGCTTAGATTGATATACAAGAATAAAATAAATTAGGAATGAAATCGATTTTAAAATGAAATTTATTGAGTATGTCAAATATGATTTATCTGATTAACATGATTGTACACTAATATATTTGTCGATAAACTTACTTATGCATACTAAAAAATAATAAATACATATTTCATCGTCATAAAAAATTCAGATAAAAATAGTCATAGACCTGATTTTTTAATAAATAAAAAAAATTAAAGTTTGAATAGACATAGGTGAAGGACTTTAAGCACCCTATAATTCTTATTCCACTTTCTTTGACACAATTCCCGTTAAAAAAGGTCAGACAACCACAACATATTAACTAGAGAAAAATTCAAAAAAAAAATTGGCAAAAACTTGTGTGAGACGATCTTACGGGTCGTAGTTGTGAGACGGATCTCTTATTTGGGTCATCCATAAAAAAGTATTACTTTTTATTGTGAATATGGGTAGGGTTGACCCGTCTCACAGATTAAGATCCGTGAGACGGTCTCACATGACATCCACTCAAAAAAAAATTAGGAAGACTCAAAATTACTCCAAAAACCTCTGACCATATATAAATGCAAAGCCTACTAATTGATTTGAAAAATTCCCAATTCTGTTCATTTATATATATTAAATACATTTTAACAAAAGAAAGAATATGTAAAATATATTAAAACAGTTAAATATCGGAACTAAAAGTTTTATCGAATATATATTCACTAAAATTCATATGAAACTGTTTTCCGAGTCAATTTTATGTAACAGATATTTTATTCTACTCGATTTTTAAAAAATTTTGACAAAAAAAAAAGAATTATAGTGGGATGCGGAAAATAAAAAAATAAATTGATTAAAGATAGTATATGTGCGACATGTGATGGACCAAACCCATTTTCCAACTGAAAAAAAGTGCAGTCAAATATTGTTTAGCTATCAGTTTCAAACATCAAAATCAAATCCAGCAAACCAAAGAATGCCTCTACATTTCCCATAACTCTACAACCCTACCCATCTTCTTCTCCACCGCGACCAGAAGCAATGGATCTTCTCCTCAACAGATCCATATCCATCTTGTTTTTGCTGCTGTTCTCAAGCTGGGTTTTCGCGGAAGATGATGTGAAGTGCATGCAAGAAGTGAAGAGTTCATTGACTGACCCGGAGGGCAAGCTCAGCTCGTGGAATTTCGCTAATTCTACGGTTGGGTATATTTGTTGGTTCGTCGGTGTTTCGTGCTGGAACGACCGCGAGAATCGTCTTATCAGTATGCAGCTCCGGGATTTTAGTCTCACTGGAAACATCCCAGATGCTCTGCGGTACTGTCAAAGTCTTCAGACGCTGGATCTCTCTGGTAATGGTCTCTCCGGTTCGATCCCATTTCAAATCTGCACTTGGTTGCCTTATCTCGTGACTTTGGATCTGTCCCGGAATGATTTGACGGGTCAAATCCCTGTTGATATTACTAACTGTTCGTATTTGAATAATTTGATCTTAGACGACAATAAATTGTCTGGGAGCATTCCTTTACAGTTTTCGTCTTTGGGGAGGTTGAAAAGGTTCTCTGTCGCGAATAATGATTTGTCTGGGAGAGTGCCTTTGTTTAGCTATGCTTTGGAGCAGGATTATGATGGAAATGGTGGGCTTTGCGGAGGTCCGTTGGGTAAGTGCGGTGGCTTGAGTAAGAAAAGTTTGGCGATAATCATTGGTGCTGGGGTTTTTGGTGCTGCCGCTTCTTTGTTATTGGGATTTGGTTTGTGGTGGTGGTACTATACCAAGTCGAGTAGGAGGAGAAAAGGCGGGGTTGGAATTGGAGGAAGAGATGATGGGAGTAATTGGTCTGAAAAATTGAGGTCTCACAGGCTTACTCAGGTTGTGTTGTTCCAGAAACCGCTTGTAAAGGTTAAGTTGGTGGATTTGTTGGCTGCCACGTATAATTTTAGCGAGAAAAATATCATAATCACGAGTAGGACGGGGACAACATACAAGGCAGTATTGCCAGATGGGTCAGCACTTGCGATTAAACGGCTTTGTGCAGGTAAAATCGGGGAGAAGCAGTTTAGGATGGAGATGAATAGATTAGGGCAGCTAAGGCACCCAAATTTGGTTCCGCTGTTGGGGTTTTGCTTGGTTGAGGAGGAGAAACTCTTGGTTTATAAGCATTTGTCGAATGGAACTTTGGGCTCTCTGTTGAATGGCAATCCCGGTGTTCTTGATTGGGGAACCAGGTTTAGGATTGCATTGGGGGCAGCAAGAGGGCTTTCTTGGCTTCACCATGGTTGCCATCCTCCCATCGTGCACCAGAATATTAGCTCTGGCGTCTTTCTGCTTGATGAGGATTTTGATGCTAGGATAATGGACTTTGGTTTGGCAAGACTTGTAACTTCTTCGGAGTCTAACGAGGGTCGTTATGTTGTTGGGGATTTGGGTGAAATTGGGTATGTTGCTCCGGAATACTCGAGCACAATGATTGCTTCTCTGAAAGGGGATGCTTATAGTTTTGGAGTGGTACTTCTTGAGTTGGCAACGGGACAAAAGCCACTTGATGTTAGCATGACTGACGAAGGGTTTAAGGGTAATCTGGTGGATTGGGTGAATCAGCTCTCTGCGTCTGGTAGAATTAAAGACACTATCGATAAGATACTGTGTGGTCGGGGTAACGATGAGGAGATCGTGCGATTCTTGAAAATCGCTTGTAATTGTGTGCTTTCTAGGCCAAAGGATAGGTGGTCTATGTACCAGGTTTATGAATCACTTAAGGGCATGGCCGAAGAAAAGGGTTTCTCGGAACAGTATGATGAATTTCCTCTACTTTTTGGGAAACAAGAGTCCGCCTCTCCCATTTAGCTTGGGAAACCTAGTATGAGATGTATGGCTAATGATTATTGCACATATTTATGCGGCCTGGGGTAAATTCTCACGAGCAAAGTGTGCTGTTGCCGTTTCGATTTATGTTCCATAACATGCGATATCAGCTGAATATATCTGTATAAATAGATATGCTTGAATTTATTGCAAGAAAAGGTAGTCTTTGGTTCTTGGTAGACGTTTCTCTTTGCTGCTAGTGCTATCCTTCGAAATGTTTCTTTAAAGATTTGGTTGTTGAATACTTTTAGTGCATTATAAATTTGTCACTGCTCACAATGCTTCCAAGTTTTATTATATGTGGGGTGAAGTGAGAAGAAATGTTGGAAATAGTTGTATTGGTTGAGCCATTTTGGGAATTGAAGTTGAGACATTGGTTTAATTCATGGTCTCTTGTCTCCAACCCCTCTTGTTTGGTTGTTTTCTCTTCTTTGTTTCAACCGTTGCACTCGTGGCGAATCTGTAGATTTGCCTCCATTAATGTAAGTTGTATGCCAACAAGCAGCATTGGAGAAAGTTCGGTTTTGCTTCCTGCAAGTGGTTTTTTTTTTGTTTGATTATGGTTCGAAATGATTTTAAAATTTGATTTCTTTGAATTGGTATAGCAAGTATATCGGTTGTTCTTGGTATATGATTTTACTTGGCAAGGTGAAAGATTTTCTCATTTCTACACTATATATAGATAGAAACACTTTGTTTTCTAAAATAAACGTGACAACTTCACTTCATAAAAGAATCAGAAATAGAAGGTGCCAGCCACGTCTATGTAACGGAGGGGCAAACAAATCCCCAAACTTTCATATTAAATTATTGAGATATGTATATTTGGATTGACATTTTTCATCTTCAATGGTAATAAAAAATTAAAAAAAATTTAAAAAGATATCTAATTAGATTCAAGAGTATTTTTGTAATTTATCATGAAAAATATTAGTCTAGGTATAATTTTAATTGTACATCCAACGTTTTCTAATTATAAGTAGATTTTCTGTGCGACGGTCTCAAAGATCTATATCTGCGAGATGGGTAGAATCGATCGATATTTGTGATAAAAATAATATTTTTGACATAAAAAATAATAATTTTTTATAAATCATATATGATCGAAAATTTGTCTCATAATTGACCCGTGAGACCGTCTCTAAGTTAATTCGCGATCACATGATATTTTTTTTTATGTTAAATGACATAATCATTTAAAAATTTAAAAATATAGATAAAGATAAAAATTTTGTTTTATTGATATATGATAAAAGTTACATATAAACAAAAAAGTGACTAAAATAAGTTATGAAATTTTTTTGTTAAATGAAGATGAAATATTGTTTGTACTTTTATAGAATTTTTTTTTTGTTTATAAAAAATTATACTATAATCACAAAATTAGTTACTCTAATCTGAAATTATTTATTATATGATATAGATAGAAAGAGTAGAGGTGGAATATAAATTTCGGCAATATTCTAAAGTAACATACTTTTCAATCGTAAATATAATCTCATAAACGTAAAATCTCATATTGTTCATTGTTTTCACCTTTGATAGTAAGTCAATATTCAATAAGCAATTTTCAAGCCAAAACAAATTGAGATACAGAAAATGTTATTATTAAAGATGAAACGACCAAAAAATAAAATTTAGAAATTGAATTTATAAAAAGATTTAATTTGGTGGACTAAGACGGGCATTGTTATTCCTACAAACCGAACATGTATGATTTGACACATCTGGCTCTAGCATAGCATGCAATTTCGAACACGAAAATCCATCCAACTAATAATTTCTTCAGCAGCTTTGAGTCGATACGAGTTCATACAAATAAACATGTATAATTTCAAACAGCAAACATGCCATTTATTCAGCAATTTCAACACAGATTTTTTACCAAGCCCACATCATATATAGAAAGAACAAGGTAACATGAAACGTCAAATAGCTTATCTATCATAGCAAGATATAACCAGAAATACTAATTCATCAACCCTCTTATGCAGAAGATTTTGTGCACCGCCCTGCTCCAGCTTCAGTTAGCAGAGGCACAAGCTGCTTTCCACCACTGTGCAAGGCCGTTGTCGCCGCAATATAGAAAGAATAATAGGGACCAAATAAGTATGCAACTAATCCGAAACTCAGTGAATGATAGATCATATACCTTGACAGATAGATCATATACCTTGACAACCGTCAATGTTCTTGTTTCCATATTTTCTATGACTCTTTTATGAAATAGTTTGTAGGTCAAGCATGAGATATAAATATAGAAGGCCTTACAGCCGTGGGTGTGCTTTTTCGGTGAATTGGAGTTTTTCTGAATATACACGAATAAAATTATTATTATTTAGATGTTTGATACTGAGATTCTGAAATTCAAGAATAAAATTCATTTCATTTAATTAAATTATTATTATTTAGATGTTTTCTTGAAAATGATATTAGTAAAATTTAATCCTAACTACTTAATATTTTTAACGGTTTTATATATAAATTTTAAAAAGATCACTTAAAGTACAATTTTAAATTTTTAATTATTTCCACAATAAAAAATTATATTTGTTTATAAATAATATTTTTATAAAAAGGTTTAGCTTGCGTATTCCCACAATTAGGGATGTAAATGAATCAAACCGTTTGCGAGCTATTCGAAGCTCGGCTCGATAAAAAGCTCGTTTGAGTTCGTTTGTTAATCATATCAAGCCAAACTCAAACTCGATTTCAAGCTCGAAAATTTAATCAAACCAAGCTCAAACCTAAGGATATTCGGCTCGTGAGCTCGCAAACATGTTTGATAATAGGCTCGCAAACATGTTTGATAATAGGCTCGCAAGCTCGAGCTCGAGCTCGACTTGTTCACTTAATTAATTTTATATTTTTATTTTATATTTATACTTACAAAATAGTATCTAAAAATGAAATAGTTTATGTGGCTCGTAAGCTCGAACTTGGCTCATTTATCGAGTTGACAAATAAAAATATTAGTACTAATGTCGATGGAAGGAATTGAACACAAAATATAGTTGAAAAAATATGAATTTACACCACATAGTCACAATACATTTTTTTTATCTTACTTGCATATCATTATACTAAAATGTTCTTTAAAAAATAAAACATAATAAATTATCAGAAATACATCAACTTATTCTTTTTTCTCCAAAAAATTTACATCAACAAGTCATATATACGTTGAGTAACTTTAAAAATTATTATCCTAAAATATTATATTGAATATAATGAATTTATATTGATTAAAAAATAAAATTTATTTCGAACAAGGAGTGAAATTATTGCAATTTTATTTATATGGTGATATCAGTATATGACGAATATTTGTTATCTGGATGCTGGATGTATTATTTTGGGACGTTCAATAATATGATGGTTTTATGTTTTTTTAGTTGTTATTTTTGTCATTTTGATTATTTATGAATGAATTTATATTTTTATGTCTGATTTAAAATTAGTTCATAGATAGATTTAATTTTTAACAAGCTCAAATCAAGCTCAAACTCGAACTCAATTCTATGCTTTATGCGCTCGAAAACGAGCCGAGCTCAAGCCAGGCTTGTTAAACATGATACACGAGCTATTAATGAATCAAGCTCGAGCCCGGCTTGATTAACATGATAAACGAGCTTTTAACGAGCCGAGCTCGAGCTTGTTTCGAGCTTAGTACTTTCAATACAAATCGAGCTCAAGCCTGATAATAAAAGCTCGAATCGAGCTCGAGTTCGAGCCCGAACCTCAAACAATCTTAAACAAACCAAACTCAAGCCTGATAATGTTTGGTTTAGTTTGGTTTATATCGTTTATGTCTCTACCCACAATCGTAACTGAGACAACGTAATAAGCAAGACGAGCCTTCGTAAATCTTTGCAATTTTTCCTGTTGTCTGCGCAAACAAGCTGGAGCTTCTGAAGTTCAAAAGATACTCCAATGAATTTCACCTTCCCGCGGCTCGTCCTCCACAGCAAATTTCTCACGAAAATGCAAATTATGTCTTCAGATTATAGATGTTTTCAATTTTATCCGCACAAAAGGAAACTCTGTGCTGTTACAGTCTCCTTGTGTTCCAAGGTAAACCCTCAATGAACACCCAGAAACAATAGATTTTAACTTTGTTTACCAAAATATTATGATGGGATTTGGTGAAATTCGTTAATAGTCAGGTGAAAAAACATTGGTGGTGGTGGGGGGTGGAGCCGCTGGTGTGTTTGGAGCTATTAGGGCTAAAACTATAGCTCCTAATCTTCATGTTGTTGTGATTGAGAAAGGGAAGCCTTTGTCAAAGGTTCGTCGTGTTTAACATTAGAAATCTGACAATTTTCACCTGAGAAATTCTGGGTTATTTTTGGAAAATTCTTGCCTTCTGACAGGTGAAAATTTCTGGTGGTGGCCGATGCAATGTGACAAATGGGCATTGCACAAACAATGTGGTAAGATTTTGTATGTCGTTGGATGAGTTTATTGAACAAGAATGTAGATGTTCGACAGTTTGGGTGTTTTTTTCCTATTATTTTGTCGTGTTTGCATGTTATGTTTATCGTTTGCTGTAGAAAATAGTAGTTGGGTATTTCCGACTGAGAATCAAGCTCCATTTCACGATCAGGTGTAGTTTGAAGTCACTGAGTCTGAATGAAAGTTCGGAGTCCTTTTTCTTTCGAGATTCACACACGATTTTATAGTTAATTCTGATGCACAAAACAAGACAAGTATTTTGATCTTTAGTCTTATCATTAGCTCTTTTTTGTTCTATGCTATGTTTTGATGATATATTATACAAGTCTGAATTTGTCTAATTTTATTTCTATGTTATTGTCATTTTGGATTATTTTTTGAAGTTTTGTTGGTAATCTAGTGTAGAGGTGAGATTTGATGCATTAAAATTATATGGCTTTTTTGAGATGATGAAACTGATGTTGCTGGCATAGGCTCTAGCAGGAAGCTATCCTAGAGGCAGTAAAGAATTGCGAGGATCATTTTTCGGTGTTCACGGCCCAACGGATACCATGTCATGGTTTTCAGAACGTGGAGTTGAACTGAAGGTAGAATCGATTTGCAAAAGTAAGCATTATTATTTTTACTATATATCTCACAAAAGTGAGATCTTAACCTCAAATTGAAATTCAAATGGAGCAAATGAGTTTCTGTGTTTCAACTTGCTCCTCAGACTGAAGATGATGGAAGGGTTTTTCCAATCAGTGATAGTTCGTCAACCATTATAGATTGCCTTATGTCTGAAGCAAAGAAGAGAGGTGGTAGGTATTGCACGGCTTTGCACGAAATAGTAACTATCTTGATTTTGAGTTCTATATATGACAGTCTAACTGTTTAGTTCTCATTCAGTTGTATTGCAGACTGGCTGTATCGTAACAAGTGTATCAACAATTTCCGGTGTGAAATTCTCTGTCAAGATTGAAAAGCGCACGATTGATTATATTAAGTATGTTGAAGCTGATTACCTAATGATTGCCAGTGGAAGTAGTCAGCAGGTTGTATCAAGTATTTGAAGTTCTGGGCATATCTTATTAATTGTTTTGTGCATAAAATTCTGACGTAGGTTATATTCTGATCGAGTCAGGGATATAATCTTGCTATACAACTTGGTCACTCTATTGTGAAACCTGTGCCCAGTTTATTTACCTTCAAGATTGACGATATTCGGCTAGCAGAATTGTCTGGGGTAATTGACTTTGTCCACCTTTATGGATTTCGTCCTCTAACTTGCAGAATTTATTGAAACCAGCTATGAAGGTGACCCATGGCTTTCAATGAACGCTGCATTGCTTTGAACAGATGATTGATAGTTAGCTTTTACCGATGATCCTTACCTTTTACAACCGCTGTCTGTTTTCTTCTTTAGGATCCTTATTGAGCATCACAAACATGTCCCAAAACAGAGACACTTTTGATTCACAAGCCATTACTAAGTCGTTGCCCATTTTTTTAAACGTAGATTACATTTCCAAAAGTTAGAGCAAAGTTGAGGCTAGAAACTGTTCGAAAGAGCATCCCAGAACATACACAGGCAAGACATTTTATTGGCAGCTTTATCTAATATTATCAAGACATCAAATCTAATCATTTATATCGGAACTATAGACTGGGCCAATGTTGGTAACACACTGGGGATTGAGCGGGCCAGTAATTCTTCGGTTATCTGCTTGGGGAGCACGTGAGCTCTCTGATTCAGATTACAAGGGTGAGAGACAGTAGAATATAACTTCTTTCTATTTCATATATGCGTTGTTATCTCAATGTTTTAACAGGCCATGCATCCAGGGTCACTTCTTGTGGATTTTATTCCTAATCTCAATATAGAAGAAGTGAAGTCGGTTCTTAGTCTGTACAGGAATAAGTTTGCGGTAATGGTCTGATCTATAGGCCTCTGTCAGCCTCTGTTGCTCTTGTTTTCTTTTTTTTTATATTTTGTTAATCTGTGATCCCATAGGAGGAAACTTAAGAAAGAATTCGGGTCTCATCGGAACAGGAAAATGGATTCTCATTAATTACGCTGACCAAAGTTTGAAATTATAAAAGAAAAAAGTACCTTAAAAAAACCGAATTTATGTAAGGTGCATTGAATCGAAAAAGTTTGCTCTCGGTAGCCTGTGATAATATTCTCTGTCCCCTGCAGAAGCAAAAGGTCATCAACTCTTTTCCTTCCGTATTTGGCCTTGTGAAGAGATTCTGGAGATACTTATTGGAACATGAGGTTGAAAGGCCATTCTATTGGAACATGCTTCGTTGAATCTTATCGATATGTTTTTGGTGACTTCAATTTGCTTATACAGGATATAGATGGGGATCTTTTGTGGGCTTCAATATCCAACAACTCAATAACAGCAATCGCTTCCTGTCTAAAGCACTGTTCCTTCTGTGTGAAAGGAAAGGTAAGATCACCCAATCCTTTTCCATCCTCTTTCTGTTACTAATATGCCTTTGTATCCGAAATATAGGGCCAATTCAAGGATGAATTTGTCACCGCAGGAGGTGTTCCATTGACTGAGGTGCCCTCTGTGCCACTTTCCTTTACATGAGGCTTGCATCAAATTAACTATTGCGTTCATTGCTTAATATACAGATATCACTGAATACCATGCAGAGCAGGATCCAGCAGCATCTATTTTTTGCTGGGGAGGTACTTATTTTAGATTCTATTGAAGAGTTTCTTGTTTTGGATAGATCAAGAATGATGCAGACTGTATTGTATACTGATTCTCAGTTTTACTTGTATGCTGTGTAGGTGCTGAATATAGATGGTGTAACTGGAGGCTTCAATTTCCAGGTAACGGGACATTCTTTTTTCTGAAGATCCTTTCCTTCTATGGTAACTGACAACCCGATGCTCTAAACTACTGACCTCAACTTTTGACATGGACAGCTCTCCTAAATTGCCGTAATTTTGCAATTTATCATATCCAGTAAAGTTTTGTGAGGCCACCATTTGATCATCCATTCTTTTTTGTTCATTTATGCACTTCAATTTTGTTCCAGAATGCTTGGTCGGGAGGATATATAGCTGGAACGAGCATCGGAAACCTAGCAAGAACTAATATGGATGCATTGATAGAGTGAGAAGTTAGGTGTCATCTTATTCATTCTTGCTCTGGAGGATATAGTAGCAACATAGTGATGTATTCTCATTTGAAGGAAGAAATCGTATGAAAAAAAGATATAGAAGAGTGGCATAACGCAGTATACACAATTGTTATTTGTTGGGAGAACTGAAACTTCTTGCAGATTCTTTGTATATTTCTTTATGGGATAATACCTGCTTTGGTCCTCATAGTTGCAGCTAATTCTTGATTAAGCCCCTTATCTTTTCTAGTGACCTATAATAGTCCATCTAGTTTTGGTATTTTGCCCGTTTTAGTCCAGAATTTAAAAAATCCCAATTTTACTTTTTTTTTTTTTTTTTTTTTTTTTTTTTTTTTTTTTTNTAGCGGATCATACTTCGGCAAAGTAAATCAAACTTTATTAGATAAATATAATATCTACTTCGACATCTATATTTGAATGCATTTCCGCATTACAGTGTATGTCTGCTATGCAATTTATTTTTATTTGAAATAACGTTTGAAATATTAGTTCAATAAATGATTTTACAATATTTATTTATTTATTCATTCACATGCAACAAGTCCAATATGCTAAACTATTTTTTCCAATAAAACGCCCTCCGCTTCCTTCCCACAAAAATCGCATTTCCCTTCCCCGCCACAGAAACAAAGGACGTCCTCATCGTTACAAATCAAGCATACATGAAACAGCTAAGCGCTTCCAAAAATCGCAAAGACGTAACATGGCAGCGCCTCAAGCGTGCTATAGTACGGGGCGCAAAGGCAAACGGTCCCGGACATTATGGCAGTTGACAAGAACCATATGACGAATCTCAACCAGAATTTTCGGAGTGAATTTTCGAGGGGAGGGAGTTTATCATATACGTAGAAGCAGTAATATCGCAATGCAAGAGCCCTATAGATGCAGAAGTTGATGGTTAGTATCGAGTAGCTACCCGTATTAACTAGTGGCATTGGTAACTTGGTGTGAGGTTCGCTGTTTCATCGAGTAATATATTAGAAGGCTGGGGATGTGTAAACGTATATAATTGAAATGAGAAGGGAACAAATTAGTTTGAAAGCTCGTGGAAATTTCTCGGAAGGTGAAAGGAACATAGGAGAACGAGCATGGAAGTTACAAGGTAAAATCACAACTTTTTTAAAGAAAAGATACAAGTGGGCTGATAATCCTCTATAAAGGCAAAAGTTTTCACTATCTGTAGCGCCCCAAATTCGATGACTGTCTCCATGATATCAAAGCGAGTTTTTCCAGTGTGAGTGAGGACATAAGCATACTGGAAAAACTCGTCTTGATACAGTGGGGACAATCGTCGAATTTGGGACTTACACTATACGTCACGATATACACCAAGAACCAAACAAACATTCGGCTAAGTTCAACGTGAAATTATAATGGATAGTATACAGTTACAATGGCATAAAAAGGTAAAATTTGAAACCCGTGATACATATGATGCTCGAGGATTCATGTTCAGAGGCATCAGCGTGAAAATCAGAGAATGACAGCGCCGCTGGTTAGGGTTTGAACCAAAACATGGGGTGTCATATCGCCAGTGTATGAGTGTTGTGTCTCATGCCACCTTTCTTGAGAGATTCTTCAATCCACATCCAACACGTTTAAGAATGACGGTTCCTGTGGATGGATCTGGCTTGATGACGAACTTCACACTGAGGAAACCTCTGATGTGTATGAGCACTTGTATTCCATAAGGCGACAGCTTCCCAACACGGACATTCGAGACATCTTGTGGACACAACGCGCAGAGAAGACACAATAAACCCTGTGAAACAAGAAATCTTAATTACGTCCAAAAAGCAAAATAAAAAAGGCGTGCATTCCAATAACATATATATATATAAGCAATGACAGATGATGACTGGACTAGAGAAATCTTGTTGTATAACGATGATGTAGCAAATGATAATGTCCATCTAGAACCTCCAAATTCGAATTCACTCGGATGCAGTAAAAACCATGATATAAATGAGATCAATCACCTTAATAGTATTATTAAACAGAGAATCGCAGTGACACAAACCTGGTGAGTTGAATCTACGACTCCCCCTTGTTCAATCTCCCCCAACAGTGCAAATGCAATTTGTTCACCCAAATCCTCTGGGGGATCAACATTTCTTGCCCTCATCCTCAAGTTCACCCTCCTCATCCTCTTCTTGCGTATGGGAAACGGCATTATCAGCTGAGATAAAGCAACCTGACGTGGTTTCTGCAACAAGTGACATTCCGCAACCCGGAGACCTGTGATAAGAAGTGAATCAAATATTGAATGCACTAAGCCATGCAGTTCCATGGTGTACGTGTAACTTAAATAATCACAATGATATGCCATAGAACACATACTTTCCAGCTTGTGGACCAGTTTTATGATCAGTAAATATGTGAACATCTGGAAGTAAACGATTGAAAATGCTTAAATGCCACGCGCTGCAAGTAGCTTAGTATTCGCAAACTGGAAAGATACTCTAGTTGAGAAAGTGATGCCTCTAATCCTCTTCACCATGCCTTCAACAATCCAGGTGATCGAACGCCTATGAAATAAAAGGAGAAAAGCTAAAGTGACAATTTGCCCTCTCGCTCATACACATCGAGAAAAATGAAAGAGGGATAACGAGATAGACAGGTAGAATAGGCAAAGTGAAAATACATACACTTACTTTTAACTATCTTGGACAACAGGTGCTGAAAGAATAATTTCTCCACCGCCATGAGGACGAACACCACGGCTCAAAATTTTCAGGTCCAATCCCTCAGAAGATACTCCAAACGGCTTCAATATGTGTAATGTAGTAGATCGAAATGTATCAGCATATGGGTCCCTCGGAATCATTGGTAACACCTGAAAGGATCAGGAATTTAGTTGGAAGTTTGCTCATGTTGCAAAAATCAATTGGACTTGCAACCAACAATTAGAAAATAAAGAAGCATAGCAGAACTTATAATTATACTAAACTGTAGTGAATCGGTTGGCTCGAATGCTCATTTCGGCATAGTTTTGTAATTATTGGTTTCCACTGAAGTTTTTAGTAAAAAAAACATCTAACTTTGCCGGACCAATGACTAACTGTAGAAGTTTAATAGCTTAATCGAGTAAGTTATGGCTGTCCCAGCCACAAACATGAGATTTGAGAGACCCGAAACATCCATGATCCATCTATCATTCTGACAAATAAACATGTGCTCAAGACACATGATCAGTGCAACTTAATAATAACTCAACGCACACATATTTTTTATCTGGAGCATATCTTTTTTATTTATAAAAACAATATTTTATTAATGATATGATAAGAGTTAGTTACAACAGTGGTTGTCCACTAGCAACAGAAGTTACATGTTAAAGTTGTATCAATGGTACAAATAAGTCCAATCTCTCAAAATATCTAAGATCGACACGTTCTTGAATTTATCATGAATGCCGATCCACAAAGCAACTTTTGTCTTGATTTTATCCCAGCACTGATCTCTATTGTCCTCCTTATCTTCAAAAATTCTTCGATTTCTTTCCAGCCATCTTGTCCACATATGCCTTGCACCACCACTTGCCCAAAAATTCTTCCCTCCGTACCTGTTACTTGTCCTAGATCCATAGCGAATAAATTAGTCGTTGACTTAGTCACCGCCCAAACCAATTCCAATTCTTTCAAAGTTCTTATCCACAAGCCGTTCGTGAATGCACAATGAATTAGCATATGATCCTGCGTTTCCGCTTCATTCCTACACATCAGACACCAATTGGGACTCATAGCAATTGAGGGACACCTTTTTTGCATCATCTCAGAGGTCGGTAGCTTACCCAGAATCGCTGTCTACGAAAATATCTGAATCTTTGTTGGAATCGGAACCTTTCACATAACATGGAATTAAGGAAAAACTGGGAAGCAAGTATGTGGAAAAAACGACTCAAAGAAAGATTTTACCGAGAAAAGACCCGAAGGATCCCCACTCCACACTCGATAGTCATTGACACCTTCAACCAACCTAGTCTTATCTAAGAAACCTAATAACTCAGTCGACTGAAACAGCTCCTCATCTCTCACGACCCTTCTAAAATGCAAATCCCACGATTGGGTAGGCGAGGAATTGTCAAAATGAACAAAGTGTGATATAGGCAAATTGTGAACCGCAGAAAGCTGAAATAAGGCCGGAAAAAGTTCTTTGAAGGAGTAATCCCCCCACCAATCTGGAGCAGATCTCATCCTAATTGCAGCTAATTTTGAGTATATGAAAGGTAAAATTTTCACATAGTCTAGAGAATCATCATAATCTTTCTTGAACCATATTAAGGTGCCACAAAAGAGACACAGCAGCTTTGAATAAACAAATAGCTATTGTCTACACATATATATGCCCACCGTGACCTGTGATCCTTAAGAGTACATATTGCTAATTCACAAATAGCCGATTTTAATATTTTTATATCGATCATAAGATTGGTACTTTGGCCGTCTGCACTTCCCTATTTCAGTTATATTTCTAAAAGAACAATCGAATGATAACAGCTAATTTTCATAGGAACAAACATGTGAAATACGAAACTATACCATGGAGTTAAATACTGAGAGGCTTCTTTCCAAACAAAGCCAACACGACCAGAGGCTCCAAAAAATAGCCCATTGCTCGACTCGCACTGCAATCGTGAACCAAATTCCTCCCACCCATCACGATATCCGGCTTGTACTTCAACTTCGTGCCTGCCCCGCAAATCAAACAAAACAAATGATTTTGAACGTCAAAGTGTCTTCTGTCGCAACACGCAAATTAAAACGAACCAGTTTCGTTGATTTCTACAACACAATCATCGGAGATTTTTTCGCTTGACTTCGTGTACGAAATCTTCACCATATTTTCAAAACAAGCAGAATTCAGAAACCGCAAAGGTGAAGAAAACAAGTACAGAATAGAGCTCAGCGGGCCTTTTATGTACTTAGAAGAACACCAATTATACTTTGTTTGCTCCATGCATTTTCTGGATTTGGAATTAGAAATTTTATTTTGATTGTTTGATATCACAGAGATTGATATTTTATTGGGATTTGTTATAATTAAATGAAATCTTAATTAAAATTAAAAGATTTCATGAAATTGGAATTATATAGAAAAACTAATAATTATTTTTTTTTCAAAATCAATTAAAATTTCATTTTCTAAAAAATATATATGATAAAAAAAATACACATATACGTCCGCCTCCGCCGACTACACGCGGCGGCGGCGGGCGTATAGGTGTACTGTACAACTTAAATATTTTAAATCGTACAACATTTAAAACTATATATTTTGGTTACTGTATTTATATACACAGTCGGCGGAGGCGGCGGCGGGCGTATAAGTATATTGTACAACTTAAATATTTTAAATCGTACAACATTTAAAATATATATTTTCATCACTCTCCATTCTCTTAACATATGTAATTATTATACTTCCAATGAACATGAATCCGAGAAAATCCTTTAAAAAATTTATATGTAAAAAATTCCTCTAATTGTTTAGAACCTGAATACAAAAACCCAGCAATTCAATGTGAAGCGGTCTTCTTGCTTATTAAGAAAGCTACTTCATGAAGTTCTTGGTATTTGGTGAATGAATTTATTTTCTCAAAATTACAGATTTTTTTAAAGCCTTTTTCTCAAATATGTTGTGAATTTTGTATTTCTAAATATTTTCCAAACTTTTACAATTTTCATAATTTTTCTAAAAAAGCTGAAAAATTAGTAAAATATCAATGAAATTGGAACAATAATCTATTCTATGTTATTTTGTCACCGAACCATATAGTGCAAGTTGTGAAATAAAATTAAGAATCACATTCAATTAATATATCCCCCAAAATTGTTAAAAATAATTCGAATGAATCAATAATATTGAATGAAACTCTCCCATGTTTGACCCACTTCTTCTTTTTATATATTTGAATATGAAAAATGTTCTTCACGAACTATCACGATATAAAATATTTGCTGTTTGCAAATGGTTTTAATATTAAAAAAAAATTTAACAATTTGTTTACAATTTTAGAAAGTAAAACGAGTTTGATTTGAATTTTCTACTTTTATGAGCTCACCGCCGACGTCATTAAAGCTTTCCTCGAAAAAGTTGACTAATTTTGCTATAAATACCGTTGTTCAGTTCTTGTTTTCATTCACAGGCATTTTTCTTGAAATACTTTTTCCTACGAGAGAAAGGAGATTGCGTTGACTAATGGCGAAATCACCGGAAACAGAGCACCCAGTGAAGGCTGTTGGATGGGCTTCAAACGACACTTCTGGGGTTTTAGCTCCTTTCAAGTTCTCCAGAAGGTACAGATCCGAGTTTACATTTGTTTTTCAAGATTTTTGTAGAACTGGGAATAATGAAAGTTTTGAGCCATTTTAATGTTCAACATGGGTTTCTTTTCGGTGGTTTAATTTAGTTTGCTTTTGTAGGGCTACTGGGGAGCATGATGTGCAGTTCAAAGTTCTGTATTGTGGCGTGTGCCATTCTGATCTTCATATGGTCAAGAACGAATGGGGATTTACTCTATATCCTATCGTTCCTGGGTAAGATTTATACTCTGTGTGTGTGTGTATGTGTGTTCATATGTAAATATTACGTGGAAATGTGTCCTTGATGTGTAATGGATCATGGGTTCTTCATATGGGCAAGAATAAGTTCGGAGGAATCCACTCTATATCCTATTGTTCTTGGGTAAGATTTATCTTGTTTGTGTGTGTTTGTGTACTCATGTGTAAATATTTTGTGGATATGTTTTCTTGATGTATAATGGGTTTATGCATGTGTTTTTCTTGTGATATTATTTAGGAGGAATTCAAGCAAGATTTTTGTAGTTTGTGAGTTGGTGATGATATCGGTTGCAAAATATAAAAGTTGAATTTGTATTTTCAAGTGCAAAACGAGAAGAGCTTTTTACTATTTTGAATAGTTCTTGCTCGAGTGTTGACTTTTTGGTCCAATGTTGTTGCTGTGTAAGTATGTATAATCCTCAACTTAATTTAAATATTTATGTTAGTATTTGATGTATTTTCTGGTCACAATATGGTAACTGCGCAAAAGGGGCATGATACATATGCTTAATTTTATTGATATGTAGGCATGAGATCGTGGGGATAGTTACTGATGTAGGTGAAAAGGTGGAGAAATTCAAGGTTGGAGACCAAGTAGGCGTATGTTGCTTGGTTGGATCATGCCGCCAATGTGATCAGTGTGCTATTGATCTCGAAAATTACTGTCCCAAACAAATACTCACATACAGTATGCCTTACTCTGACGGGACCGTTACATATGGAGGTTATTCTAATCTCATGGTTGCTGATGAGCATTTCGTCATTCGTTGGCCTGAGAATCTGCCTCTTGATATTGGTGCTCCTCTCTTATGTGCTGGGATCACGACTTACAGCCCATTAAGGTTCTTTGGACTTGACAAGCCGGGGTTGAAAGTTGGTATAGTTGGTCTCGGTGGCCTCGGCCATGTAGCAGTGAAGTTTGCTAAGGCTTTTGGGACTCATGTGACGGTCATCAGTACGTCGATCAATAAAAAGAAGGAAGCTATTGAAAGTCTTGGCGCCGATGAGTTTTTAGTTAGCCGTAATCCTGAGCAGATGCAGGTTTCTTTCTTCTAGTTCCGGTGGATCACTTTCTTCTACTCTGGTACAATGTAAATTACTAACGTCGTATTTATTTGATTTTGCGTTCATAGGCTGCAGCAGGAACGTTGGATGGAATCCTTGATACTGTGTCCGCAGTTCACCCCCTAGTACCTTTGATAAGTTTGTTAAAGCCCAATGGAAAGCTTATCTTGGTTGGTGCTCCAGAAAAGCCACTTGAGTTTCACACCTTTCCCCTGATTCAAGGTGAGAATAAATGTCTGTTAAGAAAAAATTTAAGGAAAAAGTCATTCAAGAATACACATAAATTTTCGCCGATATCCTAATGAAAGAACTGAAAATATCACTGAAAAAATTGTCTTCATTTCTATTTCAGTGTTCTATTTCTTATTGATAAATACTTTTTGTGAATGCGATCCATTCGGTTTAGACTCTGCCGACTCCACAAAATACAAACTCATTCACTTGTTTATTCTGTGACTGTCACCTTTGGAAAAAAATGAATAATAGGGAGGAAGACAATATCTGGAAGTGCAATAGGGGGCCTGAAAGAGACTCAAGAGATGATCGATTTTGCAGCCAAGAACAATATACTACCTGAGGTGGAGATGATCAATATAGATTATATAAACACTGCTATGGAGCGTCTCCTGAAATCTGATGTGAAGTATCGGTTCGTCATTGACATTGAAAAATCGTTGAAGGCTGAGTAAGGCTTTATAAAAATCGCTTCTTGATAAGTTATAGTTTCGAAGTATGGCAATAATCGATTCTTGTGTTACGTTTATGTAATTTTTTGTTTGTTTCGAAACGATGAGACTTTGCTACAGCAAGCAAGCGATCTTGTTGTATCAAGTTTATGATCAGTCTATGTACGCTAAAAGACAACTACATTTCAATTTATATGTTGGTTTGGCTTCTTGTTTTCATCTACCTTTTATGTGTTGTTTGTCATTGTAGTTTATTTTTTGTTTGTTTGAAAATGATAATGAATTTGCATAGGACAAGCATTGATGATGAAAATTATATTTTTCCTGTCCAAATCTTCCTCATAATTTTTGTATCATTTTCTCTTAGACCATTTCCCTATCTCAACAATGGGGAATCAAAACCAATTGATCTAATTTTAAATTTTAAAATTCAATTTAGCATAGGTTTTATGTTATTTTTATTATATTTTTGCCCGTACAATTAATTGCAATTTGCCCGTGAACCGTGTGTTGATTTATTTCGTTTCTTTCAAAATCCATACAACAATTGAAATGGCTGAAAAGGTGATCCACATTGCACTGCTTCTCTGAATCTTCTACAAACCCAGCAAGAAATAGTACGCTAACGCGATCGGCACAGCTATCAGCAAACCAAAGACCACCCTACAGACAAGAAACAGTCTCGTATTATGTACACCACATTTTGTGTACGGGGACAGACGCCAGTCCCTTGGAAAAATACAGATAAGATTAGCATAAAGGATGACACATAGAAGTCGAAAACTAGTCGAATGGAGTACCCGGTGCTCAATATGTCTGGATGTATGTTGTACTCCCTAGCAAATACAAATGGAACCAATCCTTGAGGTAAAGCAGCCTTTTCTCGAATAACATACCAACACAATATTTTAGAAACATGGATTGCTAACTAAATTTATGAGTGATGTCCCCGTGCATGGGAGTCGCTAATAAGGCACCTGCAAGATTGCTACTTTAAGCAATGTTCCTCTCAGTCCTAGTGCGATCGAGGGTGCGGCAATGAGTAATGGTCCTGCTACAAATTTCATGGCCATGGCTAATGTTGCTTTCCGAGCCCCGCAGGCTATCACCGATTTCTGTGATGCCATGAAGAGTCCTGTAAGGTAATAAAATGTAAGAAAGTGAAGGGATTTGTTTCACACAGATATTAAACTGAATGATCAGAAAGTACTGCCACAAATTTAGCCAAACCTAAGCTGAACATAGCCATCCCAAGTCCTCCATCCGACAATATTGACAAGGATTTTTCAATCACATATGGCAGCTTTACTCCCAACCTGTAAACACATATACTGTCAGCTTCTATTAACATTACTATGCCATTTCAAGTCGTTTTCGCTGTGCATTTGTCGTGTGTTTTATTAACTACTGGAGAATACCTGAAATGGATGCTTGCCCATATAAGACCTGCTAAGGATGCATGGGTATTGGGATTTCTGATGAGCTTTCTCCCCGCTGTTAAAAATATCATCTTTATTTTCGTTTTCTTCCGATTCCGGATTCTGTCATCTACTTCACCTTCATCTCTTCGCGGGCCTTCCGATTCTCCTTCAGAAAGTTAATTTGCATTCTTCAAATCACAAGAAACACAGGGGAAAAAATATACATTTGACAGAAACTAATTCAATACAACACACTCTACCAATGAAATAGTGCATACCTTCTACTATTGTAGGAGGATATGCAGCCCTTAACGATTCATTCGTAGCATCGAGCTCAAAAAGAATCAACAAAAGGTTATACCAAACCAAGCTTTGTAACCCAACAATCTGAGCCAAGAAAACCACAGCTCCACTTCCATACATTCCCCTCAATAATGGGATTCCTAAAATCAAAGTGTTAGGCAGTGTTGATAAAGAAACACCGGTAATGATCCATTTTAGATTTCCTCCCGATATTATTCTTGCAGACACTGAAAGAATAATGAAAGCTAGTGTCTTTTGAAGAAAGTCGGCGCACACAAGTTTCAAGTTCATTTTGTAGGGATTGTTCGTTGAGATCACTCGGAAGGATAGGAGAGGGATTGAGAAATTTGCCACAAATTTGTTGATCCCCAAGCATTGATCCGGTGTGAAAAGTTTCCACCACTTTAGGGATATGTAAGCTGCAATCATGGCAACATATAACGGGATAATTGAAGTAATGATGTGAGAGACACTGGATATGCTTATCATTCCTTTTCTCTGTTTAAGATTGATTGATATACAATTGTTGAGTTTCTTGTTGTGGTGAGGTCTTGTCTTGAATGAGGTTTTATAATATACTGTTCTGGTTGAGTGTTCAGTATTAAAAGAAAAACCGCAATGGGCTGGACTGATACTTTCCCGTGAAGTTTTTCTCACTCATTTCCCATCCTTAATCATTATCAGTTTCCCCAAAACACAGGTTTAGAGAAGATAAGTATATCATGTCTCACATGCTTAACCAGTTACTCACCACTCACATCTAGTATCAGAGCAGTGGAGAGGGCTAGTCCCACGATCAAGTCTAGATGCCACCTATTTATGAATGGGAGTTTCATATAACATAAGGCTTAAAAAAGCCGACATCTCATGTACATGCACCACTAATTTGTAATTGAATTAGATATCGAAAAAAATATTGGTAGCTAATTTGCAACCAACATCACCAAATTTCGTCTTTTGCACGAACATGTTTAAAGACAACAAATACAAATCGATACATAATAATTCCAGTGCAGACATTGTATTAAAACTAAAGTTGTTGATAAATATGATTTGACATGGATTATTCCTTGTGACAGACACATTTTTGAAGAAGAGTGATGAAGGAATAAAGAAACACTGTGATATAGAATTTGAGTAAACAAGAGCACCGAAGAAAGAATTTTTGCTATAAATAGCCAAAGCTGGGAGAATGTGTGTCATGGGGACTTGCTTTCTTGAAATTTTTCCCATAACAGTCGAGGCATACCTTTCTTCAACCTCTTCTTAATGTTTCTCCTAGCTTCTTTTTGTTTACCCAACCAGGTTCTCAAATGCAGCTTAAAATGAAAGTTTTTCAACTGTTCATATATATTGTTTAAAAAAAAATAACTAAACTTTTAATTTCTATCCATTTTTCATCTGCTATCCGAGTTTGTAACACCAATTAAATTTTAGCCCGTAAAGCTAATATGTTTGAGTTACCAAAGCCCATCAATAAAATTTAACTATTTGAGTTTGGGCCCATCTACAGTGATGAATCCAGTAGTAACTAGTAATTTTTTTAAAAAAAATTATGTAAACATTTTAATTTTTTTCAGGTGGATAAATTCGGCAGTTCGTCCGTGGGACGAATATATATACCAGTCGTAGTATGCATATATCGTGTATTTGTAGAATCATGTATTTACAATAATTTTATTGATTTTTGGATATAAATCAGTTGATACATAAACGATCGAGAATTTATAATTAAAAGAATTTTTAGACGTGATTCTTTAATAAAATTCTTTGTAAACAGAATGACTCTTTGAGTAAGATTACTTTAATTTGTCACTATTATATATTATTCATCTTTTCTTTTAAATAAAGAGTAGCATGTCTCTTATAAGACGATTTCACGAATTTTTATCTGTGAGACGGGTCAACTCTACATATATTCACAATAAAAAGTAATACTCTTAGCATAAAAAGTAATATTTTTTTATTGATGACCCAAATAAGATACATGTCTAACAAAATACGACCCGTGAGATCGTCTCACACAAGTTTTTGCCTTAAATAAATGATGTCCAAGCATTTTAGACATCATAAAAATTAACTATGACACTAAAAATAGTTATCATTTAATAAAAAAAATCCTAATAATATATGATTTGGATTCGAATTTCATTAATAATAACATAATTTGTGCGACATTACCTTTGTCTGAAATTTTTTTAGAAGAAAGAGTATATTCTTCAATGGAACAAAAAACATGCTACAATTATTTGTCGTGTTAATTAAGCTAAGCCATTCATTTCCTAGTTTGATCCTTTAACCGCATAATTTTAAGATGAAAGCTACAAGTAAAGAATAGTAGAGGAGCCGATTCCATAGATATCATCGTTAAAAATCCAGTTCCCAACAATAAGACCAAATCAAAAACTCAGCAACTTCACTAAAACAACAAGAGACAAGAACACTAACAAGTATGGACGATGACTCCAAGAAAATGCCCAAATATGGCATTTTGCGCTTTTTTTTTGCTCTAAAGTTTTATCCATGGTGATAAATATTTTTATATGAGTCGGAGGTCTCTTGACCCAAATAAGAAGGGAAATTGAGGGATATGCACGAGTAGGTAGGGACCCGAGATAAAAAGACAACAAACACGGACCTCCAGAGCTTACCTCACAGTATTTCAACGAGGAATATGCTCCACACGAGAATCGATCATGTGACTTCGAAGAGTATCAACACACGTCACTCCAAGCTTTACCGACTCGCCTTCTTTCTTTTTTCCTAATAAACACATTGATATATGAGCTCAAGCTAGCACAAACATGATCATACATTGATTCATATATTAATTATTCAATATACATCGTCATTCTACGAAAATGGTTAATCCAGATTATAATAGGAGTCTGGAGCAATCTCTTATACAAATCATGTCAAACTTTTAGTTTCATCCGACTGGTCAAGAATATGGCATACAATCAACTTAAAAGGGTGATATTTACAATCAAATTGATTGTAAGAGATAAAATACACAAACGTAGCGTAGAATGAAAACGAGTTATTGCTTAGGTTTTTAACTCAAAAACCAGTTTCGACTCGTTCTTTTAAAAAAGCACTTGTTTATGTCTAATAACTATAGTTTTATATCTCAAAAAGGTATTTGTTATTTCTTTCACACACACAAAATCATTTTTTTCAAACAAATAAACACATTAAAAAGTGCAAGAAACAAAAAAACAAGTCTTTCTTTATCTAGACACGGAGTGTTCCCATGAATGCGGAATGGGGAGATCAGAAGCCTAACATAACACGGCTACGTGATAAGAATAGTCATGTTACAGTAAATAAAGTTTTGATTTACCAAAGTTAATTTGGAAAGACACCAAAAATTATGTCATAGATGACCATCATTCATAAGAAGATCACAAACTCGTGTCTCGAATGATGTAAGAGCAATGTTACTTGCACTCACGCTACACATGGTATCGTAGAATCTCATCTGCTGTAACGCCCCAGATTCGACGACTGTCCTCACTGTACCAAGACGAGTCTTTCCAGCGTGCTTATGTCCTCACTCACACGCACCCTAGGAAACTTCCCAGAAGGTCACCCATCCCAAAATTGCCCCAAGTCAAGCACGCTTACCTTTGGAGTTCTTATGTGATGGGCTACCGAAAAGAAGATGCACCTTCGTGGTATGAGTAGTACATATCAAATCTTTTAAGCCCTCTTCANAGTTACAGTAAATGAACTTTTGATGTACCAAAGTTAATTTGGAAAGACACCAAAAATTATGTCATAGATGACCATCATTCATAAGAAGATCACAAAGTCGTGTCTCGAATGATGTAAGAGCAATGTTACTTGCACTCACGCTACACATGGTATCGTAGAATCTCATCTGCTGTAACGCCCCAGATTCGACGACTGTCCTCACTGTACCAAGACGAGTCTTTCCAGCGTGCTTATGTCCTCACTCACACGCACCCTAGGAAACTTCCCAGAAGGTCACCCATCCCAAAATTGCCCCAAGTCAAGCACGCTTACCTTTGGAGTTCTTATGTGATGGGCTACCGAAAAGAAGATGCACCTTCGTGGTATGAGTAGTACATATCAAATCTTTTAAGCCCTCTTCAACTGTACAGTCCATTACATTGAACAGTCTCGGAATCCCTCTCCTACCGGTGTAAGATCGGTTCATCCATGTTCCCTCCGCCTAGAAGCCTGCCAGGAGCCGCTCATTGTCCGTGCAACCTCATGGCACCGGCGATCACCCCCGTCCTCTTCGGCCCCGGGCCTCACATCTGCTCTCTCGAAGGCCATATTTTAAGGGAAGAAATTTAGCGGAACAGAGAAACTAGGTAAACTATAAGGGGTAAAAGTTCATGTTTTGATAAATATTATGCATGGAATTTTTTTAAAAAAATCTTGAGTATAGATGCTCAACAAGTCAGACACCCGTGGGATGGATATTCCAAATTCTGAGGTCACAATCACCGTCTCTGCGGCTGGGACATTGATCATTAATAAATAATATTTGGTAGTAAACACGGTTTTAATGGCTGGAAGGTAGAACAAGAATACATATATTTGTCCCAACTCACAAATTCATTGTTTCCATCGCCCTTCCCGTCGTTATCCAAAAGTTGGTAGAGACAATTACAGCCAAAAACATAATAAGCCCAAAAAAACATGATCTTATATATAAGTACACATGAATTAGGATACAAATAAAGAGAGCTGAAAGAAGGAAAACAAAGAAAAGACCAGGGCAAACAACTGAGGACGATTAAAAATGGCGCTGAAAATGATAAAAAGTGATCCATATCTTGGAAGGGATATTGTGAGCATGATGGATGGTGAAGTTTCTGACGTGATGCCTGTAAAACGTAGAAAAAGAGATGCAGTTGCTCTAGCACTCAGCTGTGACAACCAGCAGACACCAAATCAACAAGTTGATCCAACTTCTGCAGCAACAACCGTGAAAAGAAGTTCGAGGTTTCGTGGGGTTAGCAGGCATAAATGGACAGGTAGATACGAAGCACACCTATGGGATAAACTTACATGGAATGTAACTCAGAAGAAAAAGGGGAAACAAGGTCTCTTACAATTAATTTATGAAATTTATGTAGTTACTTTTCTTGAAATAAATGTTGGTGCCTGATTTTGAATTCTTGCATCACTTTCATGGTCCATGCTTCAAATTGGAATTTGACAACGGGCAGTGTATCTTGGTGAGTAAAAATTTGACTGTATACGGCCACTCGTTGCAATTTGGATCGTAGTTTTGGTTTTTCCAATTATCTATTTGATTTAACACTGTCTCTGAGGTTTTCTTTTCTCAAATATGGCTTAGGTGCATATGATGACGAGGAAGCTGCAGCGAGGGCATATGATTTAGCAGCACTGAAATATTGGGGGACATCAACTTTAACCAATTTTCCTGTATTATTGTCAACAGTTTTAAACCCCTATAAGACTTAAGTCAAGTCCATACAATGTCATGGATTCTTATTAAATCCAAATATAATTTCTGCAGATCTCTGATTATGAGAAGGAAATTGAAATCATGCAAACTCTAACAAAGGAAGAGTATCTTGCCTCACTGAGAAGGTACGATTTTTTTTTTATATTTTAATTGAATAAATATTTTGAAGTTTTCTTATGGAAGTAAGGATTAACCCAAAATTCTTTACCACAGAAAAAGCAGTGGTTTTTCAAGAGGTATATCAAAGTATAGAGGAGTTGCCAGGTATATGTTATCCCAAATTATTTTAAAGTTATGTCCTTCATTGAAGATTCTAAACTCGCACTTGCAAATAACAGGCACCATCATAATGGAAGATGGGAAGCAAGGATAGGAAGAGTTTTTGGAAATAAGTACCTCTATCTAGGAACTTACAGTGAGTAGTCTGCAACACAATTGGCGTTTGTAGAATAGTGTAAACTGGTATGTTTTCTTCGATCTGAATGGTGCATCTGTTTATAGGTACTCAAGAAGAGGCAGCTCATGCTTATGACATTGCAGCCATAGAATACAGAGGGATAAACGCTGTCACGAACTTTGACTTGAGCACGTATATCAGATGGTTAAAGCCAGGAGCAAGAACTTCAGTTCCAGACAAGAAAACAACACCATGCCAAGATTCACCGCCAATATTTTCCAATTTCCAAACAGGAGAGGAATCACTGTCTCCATTTTTGAAAAGAAGAGCTTTTAGTGCAGATGACCTCACCAAGCAAGAAAGGTTTGCCAACAAAGTGCCAGTTAGCCCACGCACCAAATCCTCTCCAACAGCTCTCGGTCTACTCCTCAGGTCTTCCGTTTTTAAAGAACTGGTTGAGAAGAACTCAAATATCGAGGAAGAAATTGATGGTGAGAGCATAAGAAACCAGAAAAGAGAGGATAGAAACCCTGAACTTGGTGAGATCTTGTATGATGGAATTGAAGATAGAGCATTTGTATTTTCTTCTAATGCAAACAACTTTCAGTTGCAAGGCCCACTCCATTTCAACTACGACTGTGCAGACATTGGTTGGGAGCAACACAATAGGCATGACCCCTATCAGCTAAATAATAGATATCATCAAATGTAATTTCCTTGCAGGAGAGGAAATATAATTCTAGTTTTCCAGGCTCAAGAGTCAAGATGCTGCCATGAATTATTTCCTTTCCATGTAAAGAACAAAAATAGTTTGTAGAAGATACAGGTTGATTAAATTAGAAATCTTTGTAAATGAGTTTTCCTCTGATTGTACAATACAAATTATTTCCACAACAATAATTGAGCTATTATCTATTCCAGATGCTACTCCGTAAACAATGAAATTCACTGGCAAATAATAATACCCAAAAAACGCAGACAAGCAGTAACCTGAATGTAGTTTGAATAGAGGGAGAATGGGAAATAATACCATGGAAAGGGCTCGGGTCATTCTTGGACTCGGACGAAAAGAGAAAACTTAAACGAGTCAATTTCAATTTGCTACAAAGAGTAGAGCATGGATAAAATTTAGACAGGGTACTTCCGTCCGACCAGGGTTCTCTAGCCCGGACATGGTACTTTCCTCCGACCAGGGTCCTCTAGCCCGGACAAGCTACTTTCGCCCGATCAGGGTCCTCTAGCCCGGACCAGGGTACTTTCATCCGACCAGGGTCCTCTAACCCGGATAGGTACTTTCCTCCGACCAGGGTACTTTCGCCCGACCAGAGTCCTCTAGCCCGGACATGGTACTTTTCTCCGACCAGGATCCTCTCGTCCGGACAGGTTTCCGGTCACCAGACCATTATGGGTTACTATGCATCATTAGCATGATAATCAGTGCCCATGACAAGACCCGAACAGTATGGGTCGCAATGCCTACCGACAGATGACAGGTTATGGGCAGTTGTCAGAGTACAGGGCATGGGCAGGTGTCGGAGTACAGGTCATGTGCAGCTGTCAGAGGACAGGGCATGGGCAACTGTCTAATCAAGAATAGTGTTCATGCACTATAATCGAGGTCATCTTCTCCCTTATAAATACCAAAGTTTTCTCATTTAACAGGGATAACAATCTACTGCATTCAATAAATTCTCTCTCTACTCGGTGAACCTTGTACTGACTTGAGCGTCCGAATCGCTACGCCGGAAACCCTTTCGGCGCCCCACTGACATTATCTTGTTGAGTGTGTGCAGATTGTTTAACCTGGGGTCATCCCATCAGGATAGGCCAGACCACCCGAGAGACCATGCCAGATCACCCGGACAGACCAGGCCAGACCACCCGAGCAGTCCAGGCCAGACCACCCGGGCAGACCGGGCCACAGCACCTGGGTAGACAAGGCCAGACCACCCGGGAAACCAGGCCAGGTCATACTCATCCCATCACGTCAAAATCTTTACGAAAAAGTAAAATTCTCTGCTCGGGTAGATTGCCCACCCAAGCTCACCCGATCTACCCAGGTATCATTAGGAAACAAAACATATCATTCCAAAGATTAAGACAATCTAATCCTAAGAATAAAAATACAAATAAAGATAGACAAGATTAGATACTAATGAGATAAGATTAGTTTTTCAACACTCACCTCAAGTTGGGTAACATAGGTCCATCATGCCTAGCTTGGAACACAAATCTTCAAAGGTTGTATGGAAGATAGCCTTTTTCAGAATATTTGCCACTTGCAAATACTTCTTCCTCAAGATCATCATTAAGAAATGCATTCTTTCGAGTTGATACAAAGGTCAGTCTGAGTTAGCTACAATTGATAAGAGAACTCGAACAATGTTTAGTCAGGCAACATTGGCAAAGTTTCTTGGCAGTCAAAGTCAATGACATAAGACTATGTGTATCCCTTGGCTATAAGTCTGGCCTTCAAGCGTTTTATGCTTCCATCAGGCTTATGTTTGACTGTGAAAATCCATTTGCCTCCAACATGTTCTTCCCATATAGATCAGTGATGTTCTATATATTGTTCTTTTTCAGTGCTTTTATTTCTTCAAAGACGACATCTTTTCAATTTGGATCGTTTATGGCCTCGTTAATAGTGGGAGGAATCTGAACCAGATCTAGACTGGAAAGAAATGCATGATATGTAGGTGAAAAATGCTCAAGTTAGACAAAGTTACCTATAGTATGTCGTGTATATGTTCCGACTACTTTCCTCAATGCAATCGGTCTGTCATCTAAACTGCCATCGAGATCAATAAGGTCAATCACAGGTGCATCAGAATCAGTTAAGTCTGGTGAATTTGCACCTGAATTTTGCATCGGAGAGAGTTCATGAGTAGTTTGAGTTTGTGCAGGTATTGTATATTCTCTTGATATGGATTGTTCCTTCGAGAATAAGTATGAATTGGGTCATTGTGGTTTGGTCTCCTAGGGACATGAGTTAGATCTGGTGGCATAGCACCGAGTCTTGGTGGTTCTATACAAGGGATGGACGGTGGTGTGGATTCCAAAATTTGTGGTTCAATGACGGAAGACACCCCCTTGAACCGAGGACTTGGTGTAGAAAGGCTCGGATTAAAAAAACTGACAAACATTGAAGTGTACTATTTTTTTTGTGACGGGAGGAAAAAAACTTGTAGCATTTCTGGGTAGAAGAATAGCCAAGGAAGATACACTTGACAGCGCGTGGTTCAAGCTTCCCACGGTTATGAGAGTGAATGTGAACAAAGATGAGCGACCAAAAACCTTAAGATGGATCTGGTGAATGAGATGAGATGAAGGGTAGGACTTTAGGAAGGTTTGGATGGGGGTTTGAAAAGCCAATACGCGGGAGGACATCCTATTGATAAGAGTGGTTGTTAGGATGACATCACCTTAAAGGTATCGGGGTACATCTGTGATAAACAGTAAGGACCAGGCAACCTCAAGAAGGTGCCGATTTTTTTGCTCCGAGACCCCATTTTGTTGTGATGTGTCAACACTCGAGCTTTGGTGAATTATGTCGTGTGTTTGTAGGTACCCCCAAAACAGAGTTGAAATAATCAAAAGTCCTATCAGTGTGCAACACCCGAATGTTAGTAGAAAATTGTGTTTGAACCATGCTATGGAAATGGTTGAAAATCTGGGTACTTTCTGGCCCATGGTAGACATGTGTGATCATCGACGAACAAGATAAACCAACGAGTTACCCCAAGGTTGGGTCGAGGTCCCCCAAATATCGATGTGTATAAGAGAGAAAAGAGAGAAAGCATAGAAGGTATATAACAGTTTGGTGTGAAAAATGCACGAGTATGTTTAAAGAATTGACAAACATCACATTGAAAATGAATATAACTTTTATTATTAAATAAGAAAGGAAACAACTTCTTAAGATACAACGAGTTCGGGTGACCTAAGCGATAGTGTCATAATAAAACATCCATGACATTTTTCAAAGTCAAGGCAGAAATGGAAGGATGGGCAAGAGACTTGGTCAATGAGGCATCCATCTTGTGAATGTATAAGCCTCTAGAAATATCAGTACTGCCAATCGCCCTCCCCGATGCCAAATCCTGGAAAACATAAGAATTAACGGAGAACTTAGTCGTGGAGACAAACTCATGATTGAGTTTACTGACTGACAGCAGATTACAAGTAAGGTTTGGCACAAATAAGACCAAAGGAAGGCAAATATCTTTAGTCAATTGAACAGAACTAGAACCGGTAACCCGAGAAAGTGTCCCATTTGCAATACACACGGAGTTGGGATCATGACAAGGCCTAAATAAGACCGAAGGAAGGCAAATATCTTCATTCTTCCCTTTGCCATAGATAAACATCATCACAGATTGAGACCACTGGAAAGTTTCTGCCAGTAAATCTGTGACATGTGATCAGTACAGATGGAAAGTCGGTAGCTGCAGGGAAGGGTTATGAAGTTTGGGGTTTAGGTGTGGCTGTCATACCATTTTTTGTCATTAAAAGCCCTGGCTAATTGATACTATGTAGTTTGAATAGGGGGAGAATGGGAAACAAAATGTTTCATTCCATTTACAAAAAATATATAAAAGCATAAAAGATAAGACAGCCTAATCTTAAGAATTTAAAATACAAAATACAAATAAAGATAGACAAGATTAGATACTAATGAGAAGATTAGTTTTTCAACACTGCTTACACTGATTAAGCCTCGTGGTATTTATGAATTGAACATCTGGAAGAATACCAATAGGAGCTATTGTTCAGAAGGCCATAGATTACCATAAGGACATTGTAACATTAACTGCTGTAAACTTATAAAACATAAACGAGTAGGAAAGCCCTCAACAAAGAAATTATGCAAAATAGCCACTGCAACATAGATTGAGCATACCAAAAACAATAACAAAACAAGTATAAAACTGTAATATTATTGGTCACAAAACCCCCTGTAAACACCCACCCCAACCCCCGCAAAATAGCTACAGGACTCGAGAGCCACATCCTCTCTCCTGCCTCCTCCATTAGCTTCCACTTTCAGCCTTTAAGAAACAAGAAAATAATAGAAAAGAAAAGAAAAAAACAATAAAAACATAAAGAGCTCCCAAAAACCTATCCTGGTGGAGAGACTAGAGAATTACAAGGTCCTGGTTTTGGTTCTTATGATGGAAAAGTAGGACAATCTTCTTAAACCTTAAGCTTACCTTAGATCATAATGACTATCGATGTTTCTGTCTTTGAACAAGAAAACGTTACAAGATTTCCCAAATTTGGCTATCTGTCAAATTGGGACATCAAATTTTGTTCACCTGAATATTCAATCTGCGGCTTCTCAGACCTCAAAATCCTCAGTTTGGACAAGTAAAATGAACTAACATAAAATTCCATTTTTTCATTAACACATGAAGATTTGCAGTGCAAGGAGATAATTGAACAAATTCTATCTCATATGTATATCAAACAGAAATGGGCTCAATGAATTCAAGACAATCCGTGATGTGACATATTAAAATATTGCAAGAGGAAAATACACAAAAACTTACCTATAACAGATCATTATTCAAAGATAAACAAGTTAAACTGCACTTCTTTTGGAAAACGACAAATAACTTTTGAGAATGTTGTACCCTACATAAGAAATACAAGCCTTTCATCTATCCAATCATACACTGAATGACAAATTTAAAACTTCAAAACTGTTTCCTCTTGTTTTGGAACAATTTGTCTCGTTTGGCACAGACATAAAATAATGCAAACAAAGCTCCAGCAGATACTGAAACAGAAGTCCATGGGAATGGTGGGTCCTTGAAACAGGTAAGTCGAGCTTCCAATTCTTGGGACGCATGATAAACAAGAGAGTGGATAGCATATAGATCGTGATCTGAGGACCTCTGATAATACAAACCCATTTCATAATCAAAATGTGACAATGCTGAAATCGCCTTGTCCAGCTTGTACCTGAACAAATTCCACCTCTGTAAAAATTCAGCACGACGATTCTGTTTCAGAAGCTTTCTGTCTCCACCATTCGCACTAATTGATTCAAGAACATCTATTGCACTCGTAATACTGTAATTCAATGATGTCAACAAAACATTCCTTCTAGCAGCATCCTTCTGAACAAAGGACAACGAAGATATCTCTGAGAAAGGTCCAAACGGTGTTTGTCCAACACTCCATGTATAATCCACGAGAGAGGTATTATGCCTGGGGCTCCAGACCAGATGTGTAGGTGAGATTCCCCACATGCTCTGCAAAATAGAACCTACAATTGGTCTTTCAAGTTCCCGCGTCCTAGTAAACATGTGATGCCCGTTGCAACTATAATCACTCACAGTATGTGTACTCTTCGTCCTGACGGCGATAACCATATCCTTAAAAGCCACAGACTGGTGATACCGATCAAGTAACAACATTGTGTTTACTTCAAGATCAAAGATATAAACGGGAAGAACCCTGCCAAAGTCCTCCTCAGGTAACCTGGCCACCCTTCTAAACTCATCAACTGATTCTGATACTGTTCGATGCAGACGTTTTGAATCCAGATACTCGCTCACAATTAAAGTATAGTTGTCAAACAGGTACCTAGATGTGTAAGAAGTTGTCGCCCTCGCAATTGCAAATGAACAAATTGCACACTCAGATAACTTCACTTCATATTTCCTAAAACTCAAAGACTGCTCCCCTAGCAACAGCCCATTGTCATTAACCTCATCCATGAAAATCCTCTCTATTGACTTCCAATCCAAACCTAAGCTACTATCATCAGTATGAGAACCATGTATGTGTATAAACTCTACCACTAATGTACTTTCAAAAGGAACGGGAATCCTCAAAGAGGGAACAAGGAGAACCTGATAAGCACTCCAGACCAATGAAGCCAAGTCAGAGAGCAGACTCTTTTGCGATTTAGGACGACCATGGAGTGCCGCGAAGGGGTGAAACTCACCTTTAGTCAAAACCCCATCACCTGACAAAGCTGGACCATAATCCACCGGCCCTGCTCCCAAATCGACCCACAAGTACCTATCTTTTCCAGTCCAAATTGATCCCAAGCATTTGGTCATCGCTGGAGATGGATCACCTGAGGTGTAACTGTAAGCATAGTGATTGGATTGTGAACCCAGATGAATGATGTAGATGTGGATTGAGTTAATGGGCCTCTCCTTTTCGAAGTCTTGCTTGATAATATTATCAATTACGGAGTATGGCACTGAAGACAGCTGGGATCGGAGCGATGAGGGAGCCGAAGAAAGGTGGGAATCGAGAGCGGCGGACAAGGAGTTGGAAAGGGAGGAAGAAGATAGGAAAACTTCATGGTGAAGCGAATGGGAAATCGAGAAGTGATGGCTGGCGGCGTGGGAGGAGAATGGAGTTATCACGTGAAAGAGATCGGAGGAGAGGGCAGCAGATATGAAGGCCGAGAGGGTGGAGGGGGCGGATTCGAAGAATGTGGGGCCCACTAAGTGGACAGTTAAGGGCACGGAGAGCTGCAGAGAAAGAAGGGAGGAGGTGGTGGCCGGATGAAAGGCGTGAGAGAGAGATTTTTTGAGGGAGGAAGGGAGGAGTAGGAAGGAATCGTTGGTGGCTTGTGGGTCTTTGGTGGACTGTTGGGTGAGGAACGAGTCTAGGCCTGAGATCGAGGCGGCGGAGGCGGGGAGGCAGAGTTGGTGGAGAAGAAGGAAAGGGAGAAGCGCGGCCGCGGGGAGCATCTTGCGGCGGCGAAGAGCTTTTGAGCTCGGGGTGGGGACGAGTTGGCGGAAATGGAGTGGGAATGGTGCCCGAGGGATGAGTCAAAATCGTGGTTGCGATACTGGAATTTCCATTTGCATATCGTCAGTCACGTAGTTTACCCTTCAATTTTGCTTGGGTGACATTTTCCATTTTTTTACATTTAGTTAATTAATTATAATCATATATAATTATGTTTCCACAGTCAATTTTAATATTCGTTAAAATTATATAATTAAATAATTGATATTATTGTTAAATTTTTATAATTATATGATTACAAATATTAGTCATTTAATTACATAATTATTATGAAAATAAATTTATTTTCAAAATATACTTATATAACTATAATTTGATTCGATTAATGGCCAGAGGAAGATCTATCACGAGGGAATCGAAATTCTCAAGAAACAGATCACGATCCAAGTCTAGAGGAAAAATGAAGTGCATGTATGCTATAATGAAAGACATTCTAAGAGTGTCTACCCAGAAAAAAAAAAAGAAGAAATATACAGAGAAGGGCATGGAAAATGGTGATGCATCAATTGCGAGTGATGGCTACAACTCAGCAGATGTTCTTGTTGCTGCTGATGTGTTGATTTTTACGTGTTTTATTATATCATTTTGAGTCTCATTCTTGTATTTTTTTTTGTATATGTTACGCTTATTTTTTTCATTTTATATTGTGTGTGGTAGTTGTATTTCACGTGTTTGAGTTGATTTTTATGTAATTTGATCCAGAACAGGGGAATTAAGAGCCTAAATTCGATATAGGTGCGTTGGAGCGGGTGTACTCGGCCGCACTAGAGCGCCCGAGTAACAAAGAAAAATTAAAATTCGAGCACGGTGCTCTGGGTGGATAAACTTGGCCGCCCCAGCACGACCCGATATGGAAATTATTTTGCTTGATTTGTTACCAACATAGAAATCTGTAACACTCGAGTCTTAGGGCATTCATTCATCACTTTTGAAAGACTTACGATCTTGGAGAGCAGCCACACGCAAGATGAAGGATCCAGAGTCGAGGAACCGAGCATGAGGTGAAGATTTCTTGCAATGACTCCTATTTCTTGTTTTTCTTTTTATATCTTGTTTAATTATGATTTTGATCATTTCAATGGCATTTAGCAGTTAAACACTTCTATTTGTTGGAATTACGGGATCCTATTTGGAGACGTTTTATTTAATTAAACATTCGACTTTTGATTCATATTTAATTGTGTTATTATTTTTCTTTAAGCTATTGAAGTTTAGCTTATTGCGAGTGACTTCGAAATAATATTTTGTAATAAAAACAAGTAATAATGAGAATTATATAATGATAATAACATGATAAATTTAACACAAGAATTATTTATAAGTCGACAGAAAATTTTATTTTAGCTTCAAATCTATGTAATTTATTTATACCAAATTAAAATTAAAGTTTGGTTGATTTCAAAACCGATCCAAATTTCGAATTGTTAAAACAAATTAAACAATTGATTTTGTTTAATTTTTTTATTTGGTTCAATTTCTAATCACACGTAACACGAGTTCAGGTGTAAATGCTTGCACAATACTATTTTTAAAAAATTTGATTAATCTTAAAAACAATCCAAATCATAATCAAATTATATCCAAATCATGCTATTTGGTATCGGTTCGAATTATTTGAACCCAATTGGTCCGAATCAGACCGGAATTAGATTACTGATGCTATCAAATTCTGAATCTTCTTGGCTTCTCTCCAATTCTCAGCTCCAACGCCGCAACGCAACGCAACGCAACGCCACGCCTCTAAGATCCTGCAACTCGCTTCAGATCTGTTGCAAAATGTACGGATTCGAAGCGCTGACCTTCAACATCCATGGCGGTTACCTGGAGGCGATCGTGCGTGGATATCGCTCGGGGCTTCTCACGGCGGCAGATTACAACAATTTGTGCCAGTGCGAAACTCTGGAAGACATTAAGATGCATCTATCTGCCACAGAGTATGGACCATACCTGCAAAACGGTTAGTATTTTTTTCCATTAACCATATCTATTACTAGGTTGGAACTTGAGAATTACATTTGTTCTTCTGAGCTGTTGGAAACTTGTGTGCAATCCATGGATCAATGGTGTATACGTTCGTATTGGGAATAATCTTGTCGATCATCTGAATTTTTTAAAAAAAATAATTCTGCTGGAAATTAGACCGAAATACTGAATTTCTTGTGCTTGGACACTGGGTAAAATATAATTCTAACTATATATATAGATTGTTTTTGGTAAAAATCTGACTATAATTAGATACTTTACGAAGTGGATATTTGTTGGTTTCTTGATGAAGTATTACTAGGGTCATCATTCGATGGTTCTTTTAGTTGCAAGCATGATAATTTTTGCTGTTTATTGAATTGTAGAGCCCTCTCCATTACATACGACAACAATTGTGGAAAAATGCACCCTGAAACTGGTTGATGAGTATAAGCACATGCTGTGCCAAGCCACAGAGCCTCTGTCAACTTTCTTGGAATATATCACGTATGTAGATTTGAATAATGAACTGTCCATTGGTTTATTTGCATTCAATTATCTATAGAACTTGCTCATGTCCATCATGCAAATATTTTCCATACGTATTTAACGGAGAACTACCAAGTAAGAGCATATTATTCATGGCAAAACAAATATTCTTATGGTTGAAATATAATGCAATCAAGTTTTTCTTGATATTCATAGATTCTTTTCATACTCGTTAGAAGGAAACTCTCTTGTACTTGGTGGGAACATCTACTTTTATGCTGCAAGTAGCATTATTTCTAGGTCCACATAGACAAAGATTATGATGCAAGTACCATTATTTCTAGGTCCACATAGACAAAGAGTCGATGAAATTTGAATGGTGTAAAATAATTTAGATTGCTACCGTATTATCCTTTTAAAAACACTTAGGTTGCATTTGGATTCAAATCTATAATAGCAAATACTTTGGGTTGATTGGGTAAATCTATTTGACAGTGAATTTCAAATCTACGACTAGTTATTTTTTGAGACATTGTTATGAATTTCAAATTCATCAAAATATTGAGTAATCTCGTATCCTTCTTTCAAACAATCCAAACTCAAACTTATAGTTTACCAAAGTAAATTCAAATACTCTCTTTTCATATTGTGCTGGCAACAACTGATAATTATAGCATGAATTATTGGTTCCAAGTTTTTGGTTGAAGATCTTGATTACGCTTTGAGAAGAAAAACAATTGTTCTATATTATTTTCTTGTGTGTGAGTGCAATAATCATAGCGGATAAAATATTACAGATTTAACTGACTATGAAATAATCTGCCGCCCAAAAATATGTTACTGCCTGACTAAAAAATCTGAAACACTGATTTTCAAAAAATAAAATAAAATTCCAACTACTTTCTAGATATTTGATGACCCAGTTCAAGTTGGTATATAGATATCATTCATGCCCGACTTGTTGACTAGGTGTTCAAAGTTTGCCTTTATATTCTTGTGGTGAGACCAGTCATCGCTGAAAAAGTATCAGGAGCATGAGGCTCTAGTACCATGTTAGTTTTGAGAAGAAAAATAAATGTTCTGCGTTATTTTATTAGGTGGCAGCACAACAATTTATAGAGAAATAATTTTTTTTTACAGATTTTGTAATCAATTCAGCTAATTATGAGACTATCTGCTGCGTGAAATAGGTAACAACTAACTACATAATCCTAATCATTCTTCAAAAAAATAAAATCCTAACTACTTTCTACGTATCTCGCCATTTTTAAATGTGACTTGTGTCTCTTTCTGTTCTTAGAGTTATGGTCCTTTAGAATCTTTAAACTAAAAATTTTTTGTTCCATGACAACTGTGTAGCTTGGGCTGAGCACAGGAGATAGTCTGCTTGTTTATCTTGACATCTGTTTTCTTTTTTTATTTTATTGATGGAGTTCATGTTTGCATTTCTTGTAGAGAACTTTGAAACTAGTTACTTTTTCTTTTTCTCATTTAATTCTGATTTTTGACCTGGGACCTTGCTTGTACTTTAGATATGGTCACATGATTGACAATGTTGTCCTAATCGTCACTGGAACATTGCATGAGAGGGATGTTCATGAATTGTTGGAGAAATGCCATCCTTTGGGAATGTTTGACAGGTGATGTATTTTAATTGGACGCTTAACATTGTAAATAAACTGATGGCTCGTTAAGAATTTTCTGTTAAATTTCATCAGCATTGCTACCCTGGCGGTTGCGCAGAATATGAGGGAGCTTTACAGATTGGTGCTTGTCGACACTCCCCTTGCACCTTACTTCTCTGAATGCATCACTTCAGAGGTACTGATTTTATATTGTTCTTTATTTTAGTTTAATAGGTTGAGGATTGTCCTGTTTGTTTAGCTATTTATTTTCCCATATCCTTGGACATTAGAATCGTCAAAGTTATGCTACCCAATGTTTTCTTTTGTGTACCTATACTTGTGCTGTTGACTTGAAGATATGCTATCTAAAGCATTAGCAAAATGACTCAATAACCCTATAATTTGTGCATGTGAAACTAAATGTTCCAAAGAACTGTTATTATTCCGAATAGTTCAAGAGGAGTTAAAAGAGTGTACTCTGAGTAGGTGATTACCTTTGCGGCTTTGCCAATGTGTTTGTCTACGATTTGTTTTTTCTTGTAACACCAAGTGAAAACCGGTGCTACAAAATGGTAGTTTTCAATATTTGTGTATGTTTCTCTCTTATTTTGCTAATCTTACAGGATTTGGATGACATGAACATTGAAATTATGAGGAATACACTTTACAAGGCATACCTTGAGGATTTCAACAGATTTTGCCAGGTAATGTGGTATTCTCATATCCTTGTATGTCTATAAATTGAATTATTCTGCCTTTGTGTTCTACCCTGATTTTAGAAATTGCAAATAGAAACTTGGTGGTGCCACTTCAGAAATTATGTCTGACCTCCTGGCATTTGAGGCTGATAGAAGAGCAGTCAATATCACAATAAACAGGTTCTCATGCAGTCTGTTATTTTGAAATTTTCTGATATACAATGTTTGATAAGACCGGTTTCTAACCCATCTTACTTTTTCCATTTTCAGCATTGGCACTGAGCTTACTCGAGATGATCGTAGGAAATTATATTCTAACTTCGGCTTGCTGTAAGGGCTGTCACCTTTTCTCACTAAATCTCATATCGGAAATGCTTATTTGAGTTCATTTTCCTGCCACTGATAATTACATAATTGTTGGATAGATACCCTTATGGTCATGAGGAACTTGCTGTATGTGAAGACATTGATCAGGTAGTTAACAGTTTCAGTTTATATTTTCTTATTGTTCATGTGTATAGTTTCCTTAAATTTTGTTGCTCTTGTTGAATTTTATGTAAGACGAATTCACTAGTGTGGTCTCAGAGGTGATATATTCTGATATATGCAAACCAAGAGATGAATGCGCAAGTAGGCTCAAATCAGGAGTTACCGAGGTGTTATAGGTTTTATTTTTCTTTTTAGGGAGTGGTTGTCGTGGTCGTGTGTGTGATCTATTAAGGATTCACCCACTATAAATCCAAAATCAAGATTAAATAAGGGAAATTCAAGTCTAATCTCTTGTATATATATTGGATTTTTTGGAATAATAATAATAAGCAGAAAATTTCCTCAAAAATATCATTATTGACTTGAGATCTGAGGTTCTCACCCAGTGAGCTTCAAAACCAGGAGATCGAGAGGTTCTCACTTAATGATCGGTCCATAAATCGTCCCATAGCGAGACCCATGACTTGGGACCATAGCAGTGGTAGTCATTTTGTTAATATACTTTCCTTCCTCGGCTGGGAATTGGGATTTGGGGGAAGCTGAGGGTTTACTTCATTTGTCATTAGTTGGTGACCGCGACCCACTAATATTCTTATGAAATGTTTTTGCAAACTTATCTTTTCTAGTAATCTGGTTTATGTATTACACAATTATAATCAAGTGCATAGGGAGATGATTTGAAATTACATTTTTACTGGGACACACAATTTGTTCAGTTGTTGTGGATTTAGTTTCTGCTATTCTGAGTGGCATCTGTATATTCAAACTTTGGTTCCTCCTTTCCTTTGTCTATGACATGATATCAGAAGAATCCTACTGTGTAACAAATGAGTTATTTTGTTCAATTTTCTAGGTTCGAGCTGCCATGGAAAAGTATCCTCCTTATCAATCCATATTCTCAAAGTTATCCTATGGAGAGAGCCAGATGCTCGACAAGGCCTTTTATGAAGAGGAAGTGAAACGACTCTGTTTATCATTTGAGCAGCAGGTTTGCTTCTAACAATTTGTTTTTCTGAGTTGTGGTTTCCATTTTTCGGTCTCTGTCTTTGCACGTAATAAGTCTCTGTCTTTGCACGTAATAAGAGTGCCATTTACTCTTTTTTTCACATCTTGAACCAAAATTCGACTACCTGTAACATTGCAGTTCCATTACGGTGTATTTTTTGCATACATGAGACTGAAAGAACAAGAGATCAGGAACTTGATGTGGATATCTGAATGCGTTGCACAAAACCAGAAGTCCAGAGTGCACGACAGCGTCGTATTTATATTTTAGTAATGTCTCGGGTCGCTGGTTTATCCAGACTTGTTCTGCCTTTTTTTTTTCTCTGTGTACATCCTCTTTTTTATATTCGGGTCCGCTTGTTATGTGCTGATTTACCAGGTTTGCGGTATGTTCTATTGTTCAACTTCATTAATAAGTCTGTATGATTGATCCAATACGCGGGTGTGGGGAAATAATGTTCTAAAAGCTATTGATTATGGATTGCTAATAATTTGATGTACACCAAATATTTCTGCTTTATAGATTGGCTTAATTTTTGGGGAAAAAAAACTATAAAATTCACGCGTAACATGGTAATTGGGAAATTATGTTAGTAGAGAGGGACTTTAAATGCAATACAGCTTCACATATTGTGGCGTCTTTTAAACAGATGTTAGAACGAGTAACTGGGGGGGAGGGGGGAGGGGGGAGGGGGGATATTTTCTATTTGTATTTTGAATACCATTCAAATCTTCTAGAGAAAATATATCGTGGGTAAAATATATAGACTGAAATACCTTTGGATATCATAGATACATAACTATGAAGTATAAGGGAAGGTAACGATCTTAGATCGTTTTTGAAACTCAATCTTTGGTCCTTTGATATAGCCATCAAATATTTTAGTTATATTGATAGACATTTCATATTGGTTGAATTAAGATTTTTTGGAGTTGTATAAATGTACTTAGAGAATTTTTCATTTTTTTAATTAGTTTTTGGGATGAAGTATCAGAGCTCATACTCATCATTATGTGTTGAATTGATCTTATAATCCACGTGCTAATAAGTTGTATATATGAATTTATATCATCCACTGAGCTAATATTTTGAATTGAATTAGCTTCAAATGCATGATATTAACATGTATTCACCTAAATTTACAACACAATCACAAATTACAAAACCAATAGACATTCTTGAAAGTAAAAACAAATAAGACATTTTATTAGAAAAAACCATTACTGATTTATTCGACATTCTTTGAACAAAATGTCACCTGACTTATTATTTGCCCATAAAAAGCAATTGTACATAGAATGTGTGTACAAGGTCGTTAGTAATAAATATACATGGAAATTTTTTTATTTAAAAAAATGGTTTTTATTTTATATTCTTCAAAGAAATAAACATTTTTACCTTCGTTATAAAAGGATAGGGAATAATTAGAATTTTCTCAAATAACTAATTTGAACATGTTGTGTGTTAAAACCATCCAAAATTTTAAAATGCGCAACATGTCCACGATACAATAATCATTCCAACAAATTATAATCGACAAAGTACTTGCACAAAATAACCCTACTCACAAAACTTTGTTACCAAGTTATAAATATTTTTATAAATAAATATAAAATAAATATATTGTACATCGATATTAACAACAATTATATCGTTACATTTTGATAAATTGAATTTTTCTATTGAGTTTTTTGTATTGTGAAAATTGTTGTACAAATCACATTGTAAATGTAACATGACTCTTTTATAAATCGCCCCAAAAATTTCATAATTTCAATATGAATTCTCGATCATTTATAATCAATTGATTTTACCTCGAAAACTACTCTACATAAACAGATTTGAATTTTTGCTAACATACTATAATACTACATATATCTAATGGTCCTAAATATGTATTAAATCCGACATAATCAAATTAAAATTTGGTCATTTTCTTTTCAATGTCATAACTATATATTAAACCGGACGTAATCAAATTAAAATTTGACAATTTTCTTTTCTCACCACTATAAATACATACTAAGAAGGTATTTGGTAGAGTTTATAAGTTTTCTTAAACAGTTTATAAGTTGTTTTATATCTTATAAATAATATAATTTTGTTTGGTAATTTTTTTTTTAAAGCAACTTTTAAGTTATCAAAATAAGTTGTTTGACAGCTGGTAAGTTGTTTTAAAAAAATTGGTACCCCACCTTTTTAAAAATCTTATTTAAATATGTTTTCAAGATCAAATTATGCTCGTATATTTTATGAAATTTCAAGCATACTCTCTTCTACATAATATATAAATTGATTAATAGCAAATAATAATGTTTAAAATTATATTTATTATTATTAATATAAATTCTATTTTGATTAATATAATTACGAGTACTATTAATGTTGTTTCTTTTTTAACAGCAATAATAATTAATTAACATAAATAAGTGATTATTAACATTAGAATTATATTATATATATTTTCGTTTATATATTTATAAATTAATATTATTATATTAATTAAAATATAAAATATATATTATATGGACATATTAAAAATAATCATATTTGTCAATTTCATAATGTTATGTTTTTTTGGTAATTATGATAACAAAGTGATCTTATAATATCAAACACATTAACAACTTTAAATTTATCAAATTATTTTATCCAAATATTTTGACAACATATTTTTAAAATAATATCTTACAGCTTATAATCTTATAAATTATTTTAAATAATAAAGTAAATATTTTGTGAGACGATCTCATAGATAATTATTTAGTGAGACAGTTAACATTGTCCATATTTATAATAAAAATAAAATGATTTTATGGTGACTCAAATAAAATATACGTCTCACAAAATTGACCAATGAAACCAGCATACAGGAGTTTTTGTGAAAAAAATTTAATCAAACACCTTCTAAACCTGACGTAATCAAATGAAAATCTGATCATGTATTTTTATAATAGGTCTCTTGTGAGACGAGTCAACTTTGTCCATATTTATAATAATAAGTAATATTTTATTTTGTATAAAAAATATTTTTTATGATTAACCTAAATATAAGATTCATCTCATAAAATTTAATTTGTGAGACCATCCCATACCAATTTTTGTTTTATACCACAAAAAACCGGCCGCTTGTATATGATGCGAAGTCGTAGGCTTAAATTTCAACTTGAAAAATACTGTATTTGTAATGTTTGGTGGGACTGGGGACACACACTAGCGCGTCCGAAATTTACAAAAAAATTAGTATATATAATCAAATAATAGAAAGAGGAATGCGCTGAAAAATCTCTAGCCGCCTCATTTTCAGGTAATTACTTCTCTGTCTGATCTATATCTATAGGATATTTTATTTTTTAATTTCGATGTTTGTATTTTATTTTATTTTTTAAAAAATAGTTGAACAAGTTATTTAACCAATTTCTCACGTGTGTGTATATATAATATATATATATATGAAGCGAATTCTGTGAGTTTTTACCAACTCTAGTTTGTCGATTTTGACTTGTTTGTCTGTGGCGTGATTTATGGTTATGCATGCGGATCTAGGGTTTTGGCTGTGTTGTTGATTGATTCTGTGGTTAGGTAATGTAGCTTTTGTGCTGGGAAATTGAAGATTTACGATTGGATTTTACAGATTCTGACGCAATATTTATGTCATGCTCAATTTTGTTAGATTGGAACTCGTTATTAGTGTGAATTAGGTGTATTGAGATTTACGTTGTGGTGTTGGTGATTGTAGGCGGTAAGGATGTCTACGCCAGCAAGGAAGCGGCTGATGAGGGATTCCAAGCGGCTACAGCAGGACCCTCCTGCTGGCATCAGTGGCGCTTTTCTCATCTATCGCTGAATGGGAAATCAGTGTTATGCTCATTCCAAGTGGTTTTACATCCCCCTAAATTCGAAATTATGTGTTACTGATGAATTTATGTTTCTGCTAAATCATTGCAACGGTAAAATTTATTTTTCTCACATGTTATTCATGCCAAAGGTGTTATTGCATGAGAAAATATGAACAAATACAAATATTTGATGTGTGAACCTCTGATATATGGTGCATTATTTTGATGGCCTAATGTGTTACCCTTCCCTTATGTTGGGTCAAAAGCACGACGACGACATGCTGAAAAGTTCATTAGAAGTTTTGTTGACATTGAATCTGGTTCTCTCTATCTTTCAGTTTTTTAATATTATATATATATATATATATTGTTTGCTAATAGGTACGTTTAAGCTGTCACTTCAATTTACAGAAGACTACCCAAATAAGCCCCCAACAGTGCGATTTGTGTCTAGGATGTTCCATCCAAACAGTAAGTTACTTGATGTTCTATTTATCAGTATCATAAGCATGGCATAACGGATTACTCTTTGCTCGACTCTCTTTCTTTTAAAGATTAACAAAGCCAACACCAACCACGGAAGCACTGCAATGAATATATATATATATATATATATATATAGACACACACACACACCGTTTAGCTGATCCCAATTGGAGTGGGACTAATATCTGTATGATTATGAAAGAATCATACCTTCATGAATCACAGTTCTTGCCAGAAATTATCATCCGTCGTTTATAAAAATGGCAAGAAGTTACTACTGCAGCCTGCATTTTTACGGTGTATTCGTTGGTTGTCTTGATGGTTTTATGTTAGCATATTGTCAGTATGCACTATTCTTCAAGCTATCTGAAAGTGCCACCTTTAGACATTGTGATGCTATTTCTCTTATGTACTGTCCAAACATAACATCTCAAGAATCTCACAGCAAATTATTTAATTATTTCATTTACTGCTTATTTTGAATCAAAAATGTTTACTACCCTGCTCAACATGACTTGTGACATGATTCTGTTGTGTTTGCTAAGGAGTACCACATATCTTGGTAGCAAGGATTTCTCGAGTTCTAAGTTTCATTCCTTTAAAGATGTTTGATTAATTGTGAGGAGGGGCTTTATATCTGCTTTAGCCCATCAGTGTTGTACTAAAAATTTGTATAGTTCTGCTTCCATCAACTTCGTCTCCACAAGCGTGAAACTTCTATGCCTAACCAAATTTAGCTAGTATATACTTTTTAAAAGCACCTCGACCATTTTCATTTGAAGTTTCTTAACATTCATCTTTGAGTTCGCAAATTTTTGTGCATTTCATTTGATATTATGGGGCCCACGTAGTTTTATCCATTCTCTATTTGTGGCTATAAATATCGTAATAAATGCTGTGAATCATGGATATCTCATTAGGATGAGCACACATGTAATATTTTAAGTTTGCTCGCTTGGTTCATTGGCTTTTATCATATATTTTACCACCATTGTTACATTGTTTTCTAAAGCTTACATTTGGTGTGATGTGGTATTAGATGTATTTCCAAGAGACGATTGGTGAATGGCGTTAATCATTATAGATTTTCATTGTCGATGAGGTATTCCAACTAAATGGAAAAAATTTTGATTACAATTCTTCTTTTCTTGTTATATTTCTGTTGTTTATTAGTTTATGCTGATGGAAGTATATGCTTGGATATCCTGCAAAATCAGTGGAGTCCAATATATGACGTAGCTGCTATTCTTACATCTATCCAGGTAGATTATGGCTATGAAATGTTGTACCATGTCTTTTCTCTACATCTATAGATTGGAACATCAATTATGATAGTTTAAGTTCTCAAGAAGAATAAACTAACATGATTTAACTAAAATAGCTAGAGGTGAGTACAAGCAGGAGTTGAGGTATGACAAGGTGTAAATTAAGTAACTATATCAATTTATTTTTGTTTTACAGATGCATGTAAGCCGTCAACGAGACACTATAATGTTTGTGTACTTGCACAATGAAATCTTGTAAATATTAACTTCAGAGACCAAAATCTCTGGCCTGTGTATTGAATTTTTGTCATATATCTAATCCAAATGCATGATAGAGAATTGTGACATTAAGAAACTGCTGGATAGTTTGTTTAGTTTCCACTTCAAAGTTAAAAAAAAAAAATTTATTTTTCCTTCACCGCCCACTCAACTTTAACAATATTTATAGGCTGCCAATATTACTGTGTATGCCAGTCTCTTCAGAAATCGTGGTGGTGCAACAAAGACTAATAAATTTTCGCCGTGATTGTCGGTATTATTGTTTGATCGATAGGTTTTATTTCTGGTTGTAACATACCATGCTGGAATCATGTTTACTCCTGATAGCGCCATGACAAGAGTCAATCACTTATTTAATTCTCATTTACAGTCGCTGCTGTGTGATCCAAATCCAAACTCACCCGCAAATTCTGAATCTGCGCGGTTGTTTAGTGAAAACAAGCGTGAATATAACAGGAAGGTGCGTGAAATTGTTGAGCAGAGCTGGACAGCAGATTAGTGTTTACTCCTAAAGACTGCATAATGGGAGATTGCTACTGATGAAGAAGCTTCATATTCCAACGTCCTTTCTCCCGGTAGAATCGTCTCTGTTTCTGTGAACCTTTGTTTTATTATCATTCTACGCAAGTGACTCCTATAGTTTGAGAAAACATTGTTATTGTATTACATACTAATCTTAAGGACACTGAAGGGTCTTTCTCTTGATATTTTTCTGGTGTTCGAATGTGCCATAATATCTGTACATATTGATATCTTGTACCAGATAGTGTGAAAATGTATTAAACTATTGTTGCCTAACAACCCCCCCCCCCCCCCCCCCCCCCCTCCCNATTTATTATTCTTGAGTTGTATATAACATCCACATACCTCGATATAATAATTATTTATATATATATATATAACTTTTAATCATTATACATGGGAAAATAAATGGAGCAAGGGGGACCCTCGGTAGAAATGGAGATGATAATTGATAGGTAGGCTTCTTTGGGACTTGGGTGTCTTAAAATATACCTTGCGTGTGGGAGGGTGCCTTTTGTTTTTATACACTTTTGTGGGTGTGTTATATAATTATATATCTAAACTGATAGGGTACTCACACTAATGGCCATTGATTTCATGGGTCGAGAAATTGGCTTTCAGTCTTCAGCCGTCGATTTTTTTTGTGTTCAGTCTCTGGGTACTTTTTTAATACCACATTTCCACATGAAGTGTACCACATTTCCACATGACATAGTACCACAATTTTGTGGGTAGGGAGTGAACCCAAAGAAATATTTTGATTGGAGATTTTTCACCGACTTACCCTTCATGGGTTCTACTAATCAAATGATTAAAAATTAAAAATCAAACCTAAATTTTCTGTTATGATGATTGATTTGAAAATTTGAATTTCTTTTTAAATCCAAATCGTGATTGTTTAAAAACTAATACAAACCATCGATTTGGTCAAGTTTTTGTTCATCTCTAGCTAATACATAATTCAAATTTTGAAAGAAAAAGTGTGTTTCCATTGAGAAACGTTTTTCGCCTTTTTGGTAATGGTGTGTCTAATAAGTGCATCTCTCGCATTCAATACAGTCATCCAAAATTCAAGAAACGAATTAAAAAAATTTATCATGAGACGAGTTAATTAGATCAAAATTTAGAGTCAACTGTAATATTTTTGGTAAAAAAATTATTATTATTCATGTGTTGGGTCTGATAAGAGATATATCTTACGAAATTGACTTATGTCTCATATAAATTTTTATGATAGAATTTATATGCCCAGTTGTATAAAATCTGTCTATTATATAATAGGAGTGAGATCGGGTAGAGGCCTGTTTAGTAATCTTCTTACCCAATTTTTGTCCCGATTAGAATTGAAATTTTTTTCTCCCCGATCTTGCACCCGACAATATTGGGATCGAATAATTGGGATCCCGAAAATTCGAGATGTCATCAGATAGAGAGATAATATTACAAAAGTTAAAGACATCATCAGGTATGGATATGATATTCAGATATATATAAAGGTGGGAACAACAACGTATTCCCTTCACTCTTATAAGTTTAGCCTAAAGGAGAGAAAATTATGATAAACTATCTTTTTATTTTGTATAATTTTATTTTAAGTATAATTTTTGTTTAAGTAATTTTTTTGTATTTGGATGGATTAGTTGACCGTTTAATTTAAGTCCTAAAATCATCATCAATGGGTTTACCTCTTTTAAATGTGTTAGTCAATTCTATATTGGGTTCGACCCAATATTATTTTATTTAAAATTACAATCTTCCAACTAAATATGTTTATAATATTTAAAAAAATTAAAAAATTATTGAAATAATCAATCCGGGCTCGGGATCTCTTCGGGTGGATAATTTCCTAATCTCTTTCTCAACATTGATCGGGATGAGAAAAATCCCGACAACTCGGGTTGAGAATTTTTTTGGACGGGAACGTGGTGGGATTCGGGTCGGGTCGGGATTTTCATTTTTCTTGTCAGACCTGTTATATATAATTTTATTTCTATAAAGGTTTTTTTTTAAAAATATTATCACAAACATCTTTTTCCCTTAAAAAAATCAAGAGAGAGGGTTCGGACTAGGGTTGCAAATGAATTGAGTCAGTTAGTAAGCTTTTCGAGCCGACTTAAAAAATATTTGATTTGTATTCGAGCTTATCGTTTCGAACCGAACTCGAACATGGTCGAATTTTTTTCGAGCCAAACTCGAGCCCAAATTATTTTATTCCATAATTCACAAGATGCTTACAAGTTTTAGTATTTTATTAATATAATATAATCATATATTAAATAAATAAATTTCTAGCATTTCAAGTACTTATTTTTTTAGCAATAATTCAAATAGTTTGTAAACATGTTCGAATCTTTCGAGTCAAACTAGAACTCGAGCTTTAATTCGAATCGAATTCAGCCAAAAGTTTTAAAATTTTCGAACTCGAATAAAACTGATTCAATCCGAATTCGAGCCTTCAAATTTCGTTATATTCGGCTCTATTCAGTTCATTTACACCGCTAGTTCGAATTTGGGAGGCATGAGTGAACCAATTTATTATATTTTAGAAAAAAATGAAATTTATTTATAAAAAAATTAAAATTTTGATTGTATATATCTATTTCCACTTGATTATCTATTATTAAATTTCAGTATTAGACTTGTATGTTTCTATTTTGATAATTTTAATCTTTTATTTTTCATAATGTTAACGTGAAACTACATACATCAAGATCACCAGATTACATGTTAGAGTCACATCGACGCTATACTAAGAAAAGACTAAAGTTACAAAAAATATAGAGATAATAGATTAGAAATAAAATATGATTACTTGTAATCTAACTTTTGGAATTATCATAATAAAATTCCTTGATTCAATAAATAATTAATATGTAACGAGTTAATCTATTTTTGTCTAGAACAAAACAGCCTAGGACATTGACGCATAAGAATACAAAAAAATAAAATAAAAAAAAAAACTGAAATTAAATTTAAAATTGTAGCAAAATGGCCAAACGACGCCGTATCCGATCCCCAAAAATTTTCAAATTCTCTTCTCCAATCAGCGCCTTGAATCCACTCACCCATTTCTACTAAAAGCGACTGTATAACTACACCTACTCGCCGACCTCCATCAATTTACACAAGGTGGAGCCTGGAGATGTATACATACACTAGTTCTACTCCACTGTATGTATAATTATCTTCGCCACTTCTGTAGAGTAAGCGGGCACAGGATTTACAGAGAGAAGCTGAATACATGCTCCAGAAATGGTGAAGAAGCTGGTGGAGTGATGCGGCGTTGATGGTTCCATTTTCTTGCCATGAGTGTATGAAATAATTCTGCAGGTATGCTGGCTTTTGATTTTTTTATACTTTTAGTTTTTTTTTTCCTTTCTTTTTTAACTTTCATAACAATCAGTCTTTCACCTGAAGTTTGACNGGGTTTCCTCCATTTATGCCTATTTTTGTTTGCCGGGTTCTCTATTCGTCAAGATTTGTAGCTGCGGGATTCTGATGTGAGATAAACCCTTCGTTTTTCAGGTATGAAAAAGCGCAGATCTGAGCTGCATTGCAGTGAAACCCACTTTTATTTACCTGTTTTTTTTTTTATGCTTTCTGGTTCTTGTTTTATGTTTGTATTTGTGGTGGTTTGTGATTCCTTGTGAGCGGTTGTGTTTGATTTAAATCTTCCTCTACGATACCGCTACGACTGTGTTTGGAAAACGTATATACCTCTTGAATCATTTGTTCTTCGATTCTAATGTTTTTGACCTCGTAACTTAGAAAACATAACTTTTTGATAGGCAATAGGACTTTATCTTGCCCTGTTCTGTTGGAAATTAAAATTTTGTTTATTTCCAGATTTTTTCTTTTAAAATTTAATTTATTTTAGCTACATTGTTTCCTGATGCTTTCACTTAATGAAATGTTGCAGGTTTTAATTAAATTGAGCAACTGTTCTTTTAAAGCGGCGTTCTTCAATGGGTAAGTCTCCTGGGAAATGGATCAAGACTGTGCTCTTCGGGAAGAAGAATTCGAAGTCTAATTTATCCAAGGTAAGATGAGCTATTATTGCTTTATTAATGTGTTTTGAAATTTTCTCGTTGATGTTTGACAAATCTTTTGCCTGCTCTTAATTCCATTTTCCATTAATGACGTTCCTTTGTGTGGTTTCCCAATGTTCAATAATCCATCAAAGAATTATTGCTTATACCTTCTCAGGATACATCACTGGGTGGTTAATTTTTTAAATTATTTTTTAAAGTTAGTTTGTAGTCCAATTTTGGTCTCATATGAAGATAATTCTGGAATTTAGAACGTCCACTATGATTTGTGTAAGTCATCAATATTCCACTTTCAATTTCATATTTTCCACGATTCTTTGGTGTTGTATGAATGTTGGATCGACTTATGATGAAATATATGTGGGCGTTTTAGTCACCTACGTATTGTAATGTTTCTCTGTAATTTATGTCTTCGTTATGTTTTGATGTTTCCTTTGCTATACTTGCCATCTCTATCCAGAAGCCATTTATAATCAGGATTACCTTTTCTGTGCCATATGCTAATTATATTCTGCAAAATCCAATTACGCGATGAAAATTATATTTTAAAACCAATGTCTTGAATTATTTAACTATACTTCTCTGATTTTTCATTATGCTTCTTGAACTCGGAAATTATGAAAGTTTGGAATTAGATTTGTTGATAGTTTTGTTTTTAGGATATGACTTTATATCTTTCAATAATGGTTCCGCTTGGTATAAAAATTATAATGCTGATTTACACTGCTTTGTGTGTCACAACGTCACTCCTCATGAAAGGCTGCTGCAAAGTCCCCTGTTGAGAATCAGGCTGGTAAATCTGCAGTCATTACTGATCCGCCTCCCCAGTTGACTGATAGAAATGTTGAAGATATGGAAATTGAGAAGGGTACATCTGTTGCTCCTTGTGATGCCACCCAATATTTTGGGAATCAACATTCACAAAGTAATTTAATGGTTCCAGTCGATGATGCTGAGATGAGGAGGCAAGAACATGCTGCCACAATAGCACAAGCAGCCTTTAGGGGATACATGGTAAGTTGGTAACGTACTATGAAATTGCATGTGGATATTGCTACTTAGCTGACCAGCCTGAGTTATGCATATAATTCTTTCTTTTCTTGTTTTCAATTGATTTCTTCAACTTCTTGGCTTCTTGTGACTGTGTTTAACCATAGGCTCGACGTGCATTTTGGGCTCTCAATGGTATCATAAGACTGCAGGCTCTTGTCAGGGGACATCTGGTCAGGAGACAGGCAGTTGCTACTTTTCGTTGCATGCGGGCAATTGTTAAGATCCAGGCTCTGGTTCGTGGACAAAGAGTTAGACTTTCCGACACCAGGCCTGAAAAGTTTAAAAAGTATACTTTTGCAAAGTGTCAGGTAACTTTGACCCGTGTAACGTAATTTATTAAAGCCTCTTCTTTTCAAGTCTCGTGAATGAAGAAATAGGTGATGAGAGAACCTATAATGGTCGTCCCAACTTGACTCCAAATTAGTTTGGCCTCATGCGGTCCGCGGACCGGTGATTCTATATGAAAAATATGTCTTTCCTTTTCTCAACCCCCGAGCCTTAGAACATGGAAATGTCTTCGTTTTGTCGGCACTTTAGTGTTTGCCTCATGTTTTTCTCCCATCTCTTCTCCGACAATCTTTGAGTGTTTGGTGGGGGGGATATTGCTGGATCGTTTTAGATTGTCACCTGAAGTTATTAGTTAGCACATTGAATGCCTGATTTCCATAATCTGTTTTAATGTCCTTTTTTGTTAAATTGCTTTTGTTCATAATAGAATGATATGTCAATTCACTTTTTAATATCATATACTAGCTTTCTTGTATCGCATTTTTCAAGGTTCTTGGTGATTGTATATATATTCATCCCTGTGTACTTCATCAGGATTCTAAACAGGTGGGCATTGGAGAAACAACAAATACATATATACGTAAGGTATTATATTCATCAACACCTTAAGTTGCTAAAACATTTCTATTTGTTCATTTGATGGTACTATTTGGGTAAACCAAATTACATTTACCTTATTCTTCCTTTTCATGCCTTGTCAAATATTGTTGGTTGAATTAATAATGATCGAGTTATGAGAATGAACGTTATCCTTCTTTGTATTACTCACTCAGTCACTTGTAAAGACCCAGCCTTCAATTATATATTGGACACATGGACGCGTATTTGTGAATGGAGAAGAAATTGATCTGCCTGTCTTTTCTAAGAATTCAGCTCGTTCGACTTAATCTTTTTGTTGGACTTTCTTTTCATGGTTGTCTTCTCTTCATACTTCAATCAAATACTACTAAATCAATGATCCCCTAATACCCTGTTGGATTCGATTTATTCATCTGGTTTGCTAGGAACTTGCCAGTGCCTCGTCTTTTTACATAAAAGTTGAACAATTACCTCCAAACCCTTTAATTTGTTAAGGTCTTTGGCTGTATGCTTTTCCAAGGGTTTTACTTCATTTCCATTCACTTCCGACCGAAAGAGAAGTTCTAAGCTTTGCTTTCTAGCCTACTCCAGAACCTTCAACGTCAGATGTTGAAAAATTAGAATTATTTACTCATATAACATAATGAATCATCAAACACTGATACACTTCTGCCGATCCCCTCAGCTGGGTTGCCTTTAACGAAATACAGAACAATATTTTGGAGGTCCTATCTCTGATTATCTATCTGCTCCATGTCAAACTGAAACTTTTCATGAAATGGCACATTTTAAGATCTTTCTGAATGTTGGAAGAGATGTGATATCATAAAGCCATTTATTTACCAACGAAGATTTACTCTCTTGAAGTGAGGACCTGATTTATGGACTTCCTTTACTTTTAGCTTCTTGTCACCTTGCCGGCTTCTATGCCTTTAAGTCTGCATTACAGTCAAGCTGAACCAAATTCTGCCTGTAACTGGCTTGAACGTTGGTCGTTATGTCACTTTTGGGAACCACCTGTGCGGGCAAAAAATCCTTTGAACGTTAAGCCTCAGAGAAATCAGGGAGGCTCACAAATTGTTGAGACCATAGCTGGAAAGTCAAAAAGAAGTATCAGAAAGGTTTCGACAACAGTTAATGGGGACGCTGATGCTTTAGCTTCTGGTGAAATTGACAAGTCCAAACGCAACTCTGGCAAAGTCACAAGTCATCAAACAGATCCAGTGCGAGAACAGCCCCAAAGTGAACTTGAGAGAGTCAAGCTCAATTTGAGAAAGGTTTCTGCATCTGTAGCTGCAGCATCTGAAAAGTCAGAAATGGAAATCAAGAAGCCACAGACCCCGCAGAGTATGAAAACGTTGTTGTCTTCTGCTACTCTTGATGTTCCTGAGCAGAAAAACATGATACCTTCTGAAATCCCAACCAATCCAGATGTTGTAGCTGATGAACTGTCTTTAGTTGAAACTCCTTCAAAGACAATAGTAGTTGATGAACCAGCAGCTGTGCCACATGATGATCATCCTGTTGTTGAGCTTCACTCATTGGAAGATGGTGGGAAGATAGAGAGTCCCTCGACTTTGAATGAGGAATCCAGCTTTAAGGAAGATCAGAGTGGCAAATCAAATCAGAAAATCAAGAAAAGGAGATCCCTTCCAGTAAAGCGGGAGTATCCTGAAAACATATCACAGAACACCCCAAGTCTACCAAGTTATATGGCTGCCACTGAATCGGCGAGAGCAAAGCTTAGAGCTCAAGGATCTACTAAATTTGATGAAGACGGAGCTGATTATGGATATGTTCGCCGTCATTCTCTGCCAGCCTCCACCAATGGCAAATTGAGCTCAATGTCACCTCGGATACAAAAGCCAGTGCAAGCTAATGGAAAGGGAGGCACCAAAACTAACCGATCATTGACCACCTCTAGAGATGGTAAGGATTGTAAATATGCTAATTTTGGTTCACTTAAATCACTTGCATCATTTTCATTTATAGCTTGATGATCCCCTGTTCTTAGATTCTGCCATTCTCTGGCTTTGTACGATTAACCATCAATATGCACTATGACTCTGATTCCTTCCAGTTTTATGTATTCTAAGTGCAATTAATCATTTGGGTGCCTCTGACTTTTCAGACAAGGTTCTTCAGCCTGGGTGGAGGAGATGAAAGTGTGGCAACGTGCTAATCTTGGATACTAATGGAAGCCTCATGTGAGACCGACGATGCTGCCGCTCACTTTCTTTGATTCATGCAAAATCTCTACTTTAAAGATGAAAGTGAAGTTTAACAAATGATCAAGAACTATTTGAACCTTTGTTTTCTTGTTGGTTTTTTAGGGAATGTATAGTCATGGATTGAGAGCGTCTCTTTGGTTGATTAACTCCATACTCTTCATCTGTGTACTTCATAGTTTCTTTGATTAATTTTATACTCAATTGTGTGATTTTTAAGTAGTTTAGTTGATCCATGTTTCTTTTACTTCTATTGCTTGAAGAAACTGTTGTGAGGTGCTGTGTAATTAGTTGGAAACTCGAAGTCTTAAACAATATTCAACTCTGCAAATACAATTTTTTTCCTTGAGAGAAAACAGGTGCTATCACAAAAAAATGATCAGGAGGAAGGAGAGGCTGAATGCTCCTCTTACGATTTTTTAGGATTTGGTGATTGGAACTGGTTATATGGAGAGGCATTAGAGCGATTTTGAATGGAAGGGCTTCGAGTTGGCAGTGCATTCTTGAGCGAACCATGTTGCAACTTAACTCCATTTCTTGCATTTATGTTGACATTGTCACGAGCAGCATAAATGGCTTGGAAATAAGAAGAGGAGCATGCCATGTCTTTCAAATTAGGCAGTGGTTTGAGGGCTTCAACAATTTCGCTCATCTGAGGTCTAACTTTTGCCTCACGACTAAGGCAACGAGCAGCCAACTGAACAGCTCGTTGTGAACCTTTTATTGAGAATCGACCTTCAAGACGTGGATCAATTAGTCTGAAGAATCTTCGCCTCTCCCCTAAATATGGTCTTGCCCATTCAACCAAGTTATGTTCTCCGTTAGGCCTGGTTTTGTCCATGGATCTCCGTCCAGACAACAATTCGAGTAAAACCACCCCGAAACTGTAAACGTCACTCTTTGCTGTCAAATGTCCTGAAATAGCATAGATTACCGAGTAAGGTAGCAATGAATTTTCAAACATAATAAATAACAAAACGAATGACTAAAAATAAAGATGTACCATTTTTTTTTCCTTTTCATGGTCCAATCATAAAATCCATAACCTCATATTGAACTAGAAATAAAAAATTAAAGATATATCTTTATTTAATCCTGTTATCCCCATAATCCAAACATTGAAAGGCTTCAAAGGCCTTTCTTCACCTAGTTCAAAAGGACTCCTTAATTCTCAGGTAAAAGATTAGAAAAAAAAAAGGATCACATAACAGCAGATTAGATACACCTTTTGATAATTAAAAAAAGGCCAGCACAGAATGAGAGACGGCACGATGAAAAGCAAGGGAAGCAGAAAGCATTAGGACCTCACGAGGGAGGAGTAACATGCTTACCCGTCATCACATACTCAGGGGCAGCATAACCATAGGTTCCCATCACACGAGTAGATACATGTGTCTTGTCTCCCTCGGGAGCATCTTTTGCAAGTCCAAAATCTGAAAGTTTTGCGTTGTAATCCTAGATTAACAGAAATAAATGAAAGGCCATCAGAATAAGCAAAAGGAATGCACCTTAAATATATTGAGGATATCTTGCCACATACCGCATCTAGGAGGATATTAGAAGTTTTAAAATCTCTATATATCACAGGTTTTTCAGCTTCTTCGTGAAGAAAGGCAAGGCCCTTCGCCGCACTTAGCGCAACTTTCATTCTGATAGACCAAGGAAGAGGTAGAGACCCTGCATTACAGGGAATACACAATATACTGTTAGTAAAGATAAAAAGGCCAGGCAACTGAAGATGAGCTGTCAAATAAAAATGTCTCTCAAATATATACCAATTGAATAGTGAACTGCAAGATCGAGGACATAGGAAACAATGGGAATAAAGTCGGAGAGTAGTGATTTTGCCAATATTAGAATTCTTAGAAAATGGGGAAAGGTCACCAAATGCTCACATGCAAACACTTTTGCTCCAGTCAATATCACTTGCATTTGAAGAATTTAAAGCAGAATATTGTAATATCAGAAATTCCAAGGGTACCCTAGCAATCTAAAAGGCAAAAGTGCAAGAATGTCTATCCCTTTCAGTCGTTTCTGTACTTACATAGTCATAGACCATTAGTCATAAATCCCACGACTCTGTTCTAACATAGTAGACAGTTTCAAACGCAAATGAAATTGTTGATACATTTTCCACTGACAGTTATAATTTTACTCTAAATATACACTTAAATAACCTAATAATCATCTATACATTGTGTCAATAATTTTTTGTATTAGCCACTTCAGACAAAAATTTATTCAACAATGAAGCTCTATATGTTTTAGATACAGCTACGCCTGATTAATCCAATTCAAAAAATAACAACAGATAATGTATACAAATTTTGGAGAAGAAACCAAATTCATACTCTTGAACAAGTGGTTCTCCAAGCTTCCCCGAGGCATGAATTCATAGACCAGGAGTCTTTGATTGTCTTCTATGCAGTAGCCTATCAATTTAACCAAATGCGAATGGATGAGCTCTCCGAGATAATTTACTTCAGCCTACCACATAAGAACGTTATTTCAGCCTACCACATAAGAATGATTTACAATTAAAAATATATGGAAAATTAGAGACATAAAATGCATAAAGCAAACTAAAAATAAAGTAATTTCATACCAGCCACTCTTTGTGGCCTTGAAGTCCATTGTGGTTGAGAGTTTTCACAGCAACAGCAAGGCCTGTGCCAGCTTTCACTGGTGTGCTGCCATTTTCATTGACCCAACCCTTGAAAACACAGCCAAAACCACCCTCACCAAGGAGATTATCAGGCCTAAAGTTCCTTGTGGCCAGTTTCAATTCACTATAACTGAACTTACGAAGCTGAGAAGCTATTTTCAGCTCCTCGTCTATTTTAGGAGTTGATGGTATACTTTCAATATTGCTGTTTGTTGAAGATGATACAGCTCGAGCAACTGGTTGGCATCTACTAGTATCATTAGTAGATTCATTTTCAGCTGTTACACACACAAAAAAAGGTTGTTGGCTAAGTGAATATAAGTTTCAATTGTGAACAGAGCAACAAATGGTAGTTCTTAGGGAACATTAGACATGTATCCGCAAAATTGACAAGAAGATATGGAAAATCGCCACAAAGGTGTAATATGGTAACTAATAATCTCCAACATATTAACTGGCACCAATTATAGAGTGAAAATCAGCAACATCCACGGGCATTGGCGTGCATAAATAAATAATCGAAAGGGCATTCAAAGAAGCGCACATAAAAGTAAGTCATTCGAAACAACACTACAGAAATACGCAATTCACTACAGAGTACATACCGTATTGTGAGCTAGACCCACTAACAGAACTATCAACCTTGGATCTTGTAGACAAGCAGCTACCAAATAATCTGAACTTAATCCAACATCTACTCTCCCCACCATCACCTTGTTCATCATCATTAAGTATCTGTTTCCTTCCTTTTGATTTAGACGTGCCCTCATTCATAGGATTCCCATTGATAGTTCCAGGACCTAGCCCCATTATCCTCCAAGGCCTAGAGCCAATATCCCATAAATCAAGAAACGAGCACTCAATTTCGAAAGCCCTTCTTTTTAGCTGTGCCCTTATCCAGAGATTCTTCTTTTCACATTTTTTTTAAAGAGCAAGTGAGATTACCCTCCAATACAAAGATACCAAACTAATCAAATACGACAAACCATTTAAAAAAATGAAAGAATCAAGCAACACCCAGAAAAAGACAAAATCTCATCAAACTACCAAGATTAAAACTTTACTTCAGAAATCAAGCCAAGAAAAGAAAACGACTCAAGGCCAGACGACAAAAACGGAGTAAAAAGGCAAATTTACCACAAAACTATTAACCCTCGATCACTCAAAGAACATGCAAACAAACACTAAACCGCAAACACATGACTCCTAAATCCACATTTCCACATCAAGACATTGTCTTAGAATGTACATTCAGATTCAGAAACAACTCCTCGCACGCACTCTCACCCACAATGCACTCCAAATTTCAAATCCCTACACAAGAAACAAAACTGCTTTGTCAAAAAGAGGCAATGGGGACACGAGCTGTTCTCGAGGCAGAACAAAGTTTAAGTTAGCGTGCGTGTATCTGTGTGTGAGAGAGAGTGCGTTCTACGTGAAAAGAAGAGAATAATAGAACGTAAAGTGCTAAACTCACAGGCTGTCTCACAAGAAAAGCCAAGTAAGATATCATTGGCCGGAGAAGTGGGCCCCGCTCCCGCAAATCCTCGTACTTGATTGGCTAGTGGGTTAGTTAACGTGCAGTGATGGTAACTAAGGAACCGCCTGGATACTTTTTCTCGGATTTACTGCTATTGGATTAGTATTTTCCTTTTTTGATTTATTTGTCACCTACCGAATTTATATACTCTTTCAAGTGGGAATTTAGAATACTATGTTTTCTTTTCTTTTATATAT